>NC_056730.1:313231063-313328563 GCF_019279795.1 Protopterus annectens
GCCTTTACGGGATTGTAACCTCGACTGCACAGATACTATGCAGATGCTGTAACCATTACACTGTTGACATTAACGTTGCTTCCGCCTATTTCCTATTTAGATGATTTCTATCTGTAAGCTAGGCTAAGCAAAGGGCGGGAGCCCGCAAACTCACTGAGCTTCACGTACTCTTGAAATAACAACATATAACAAATGTACTGCGAGACAGTACTTTACATTCCTAACTACATTAGGCATAGCCCCTCACTGACACACTTCAAGGGAAACCTTGTTGTGTGAATGGGTAACAGACTATACACCCCTGGGATCATGTGTCCCAGAACCATACAGCCAGGGGGTGGGGGAGCCTGTCCAGTTTGATAGCTGCAAGACCTGTTGGGGGAATTGAATGGTGTTGAATTTCCACATTAATATGCCCTCTTTAGATCACTAAGTGCCCCTATCACCCTCCACAACCCCAGTTTTCAACAGCTTCCAGCAACTCTGCCTGGAATTGCTTCATTGGCTATGCTTGACAGAGGCTCAGTTACTTCATCAATGGTGCAGGGAAGGCCAACACACTGTTGCTATGCTTCTAATTGCCCTTGGGCAGATAGGTAGTAGGCTATCTGTGAACCTCTAATGTGCAGGCCATCACAGCCATAATATGTGAATAAACAGACCTTCAGATCACGATATACAGTGAGAACTCACCATGTAGTCAGGAAACAGTTGAGTAAAGCAAGAACATACAGAACAGTGATACTTAGTCACTGCAAGTGCCTCTCTTGGAAGCTAGAAGACTTGTATAAGTTTAAGGCTTTCTATTGCTTACCAGTAGGTTACCTACAGGGAAGATGAAAAACAAGCACAGATGGGAAACATGCATGCAATGATACCATACCGGCCTATGTGTCAGCCTCACGCTTTGGAATACTGGCCAAGGCTATTGGTGCCCCCATGGTGCCTTATTTAGGAGAGTCTAGAAGGTGAATACCAGCTCCATAAACAGCACAATAGCAGATTCAATGAGGATTATGCTACTCAGCACCAGGGGTTGTGATCACAACATGCATGCACTTACAGCACTCCTCAGGATGGACAACATCAACATCTGTGCATTAACTGAAATTTGTCTTAAGGCTCCTGAGAGCACACCAGCACTACCAGACTACAACCCATACCACACATTTCAGCCACAGAACATGGACTGACAGACATGGAGGGGCTGTATCCATATTCATCAGGGATACCTACACCTCCAGGTTAGTGGGGCAGCATGATACCTCTGTGATCATCCATGTGCAGCTAACATCAGCCACAACTGCAATGTGGAATTTGGCCTGCTACGGATCACCCTCCATGACCCAGGACCTCCACTCCATCTACCTGGAGACAGTGGATAACATGACAGTCCTAACGCACACCCTGGCATTGGTCGATGTCAGCTACCATACCATTAACTGGGAAACGTACTCTGGTACTCACTTCCAGGACCAGCGCTTCCTGGAATGTATCACCTCATATGCCCTGTATCAGGTTGTAACCTCCCTAATGTGGGGTGGAAACTACTAGATGTGGTCATCACCAACATGGGTGACAGGTGCACCACAAGCAGAGGTTAACCAGTCACTGGTTAGATCTGACCATGAACTATTCACTGTTTCCACACCCTAACATCTCCCCCACCCATGGATACCACAGTGTATATCTTTCCTACAGCTAAATTTCCACTACTAGTGACAGGGGTGGGGGGGGGTCTCACAGCCCCCATGCTAAGGGGAAACACTGCTAAAGATACAGACAGATTTACAAATGCAGTCTTTAAGCACCTATATGGATGTATGGATCGTGCCATCACTGGTAAACCAAGACTCACTCCTCCTAGACAAGGACTGGTCTGGTGTACCTCTGCAATAAACAGGCTATACTACACAAGTAGGAAAGTGTTCCAGACACACAGCAAATTCCACGAAGGGCAGACATTCATGACCACTATTAGTATGATACGTAGGTCCCTCATGACATCATCCAAGGCTAACATCAGCTGGAGAATACACAAGGATTCGAAAGATAACCACAAAGCCTTCTTTGGCTATGTCAAGGATCTACGTAGTGACACACATATTTGCACTGTGCCAGTGAAATATAGCACAAAATATGCTTACCCTACTGATATCGCTAACATCTTTGCAGATGCATTCGGTGCATACTTCACCCCCTAAAGAGCCCACAACACTACCCGAAAGGTACAGTATCCCAACCATCAGAGACACACAGGTGGAAATGGCCCTCTCTAACAGCAGAACACAGTGTCAATGGAGGCAGATGTTGACACAGACTGCATCTTGCAAACTGTACAAGATAACCTGCCCCCCACCTAATTAAGCATTCCTACCTCAGCCTCTCCACAGGCTACATACTCATACAATGGTGCATGGCAACGGTTATTCCACTCCATCATGGTGAAATCACAACTGACCATGATAACTACCATCCCATAAGCCTGACTAGCCTGGTCTGCAATGGTATGCTTCGCATCCTCATGGCACTCATTAACAATGACATTGGTAAACTTCAACACATGACCCAACCCAGGTCAGTTTGGTTGAGTGCAGTTCATGCCTACTGAACCTGTTTGACGTCTTACATACAGTCACCATGATGTTAGATGATGGGGGAGGTGGTTCACACATACTATTTGGACCTCACTAAGACTTTTGACACCATGCCCCTCTCAGGTATTATTGACAAATACACCAGCCTGTGCATTCACCCATACATCACAGGTTGGGTTGCCAATGGGCTTACACAAAGAACCCACATGATACGACTGGCAGTCTCCAGGTCCAACTCTTAAACAGTCACGACTGGTGTCCCAAAGGACTCAGTCCTGGGAGCTCTACTGTTTGGCATATATGTCTCAGATGTACAGGCAAACACAGGTGGACTACGGCAGATCATGTTTGGCAATGACTGCAAACTGGGAGCCATGATTGATAGTCCAGCTGACATGGACATCCCTCAAGAGGTCTCACAGAGAATGTCACAGGGTGCCAACGACACAGCCTCCAGCCAAGTGCCACTAACTGCATGGTCATTCTATTGCGGAATTGGCACTCTACATATTAACACATGAGCGGCAGCAACTTTAATACAGATGAGGTAATGGGGTATCTGGGGATAAGGTAGATAGTGATCTCCCCTTTGACAATCATATCTCCACAGTAGTTAGGACATCCTTCTATGTAGGCCATATGTTTACTAAAGGATTCCCACCTAGACATACTGGAGTTATAGTGTCCCTTTACTCATCACTCATCAGTCCCATCATAGGGTATAATAACCCATGTGGGATGTACCTCACAGGACACATCAAACAGCTGGGGGGGGTCCACGAATGTACCTCACTAAGGGGAATACTGGCCTCCAACATATAGCCTAAGCAGCTGGACTGAATAAACTCCTGCTTTACTCAGTGGCATCTTGTTTACCCAGAGATAATCTCCACTAGCCAACACAGCCATGTTGAACTCAGGCTTGATGGATATGCTCCACCTATGGGAATCCATGTCACAGTGAGTCACACACTGTAGTGAGCTGACCTTGCCACAACAATAACTGGAAGATGCTGGAGGGACAGCTTCCTGTCACAGACACTCCCCATACTTTGTAACAACATCTCTAACTACATTATACAGAGGCCCTCACTAACACTATGCAAGAGAAACCTTGAAGGGTTAATGAGGAACAGTAGATGCACCCCAGGGATCCTGCCATTGGCTCTGCTCCACAGAGGGACAGTTAATGAATCAATGGGGTGGCAAAAGCTGATACATTTTGGCTGGCCTTATGAATGGCCTCTGACAGTTGGCCAAGTACCTACCTATGAATCTATACAACCAGTATCTGCATATGCTGATAGCTTAATTTAATCTTCAGGTGTTGACTTACCTTGTGCCAATGGCTGTTGTGTGTGCAATAGTTGAGGGCTGCCTATGTTGGATGCACACAGTAGACTGCCTTTACATGACAATTAACAAGTAGTCTTGTGAGTGCCATCCATTTTAACTGTGTGTGCAGGTGGAGAAATGTGTCAGTCCCTAGGTGCCTACACTGTCAGTGTGTGTGATATACGTTCCCTCTTTGCCAAGGCATGGGCATACTGGGCATGCCTCCATCTGCCTACTGGAGCTCGCTCAGGGTGTTCATGGTCTGAGTACCTCTGTGCCTGTGGGGCCCTTGGCAATGATGGTGGGCTGTGAGGGCCTTCACCATTCTATCTCTGCTGCAGCTGTTTCCGCAGAACCATATTATGTAGCATGGCACACACTATGAAGATGTGGGCACATGTGCCTGAAGAGTACTGCAAGGCTCCACCAGATATGTCCAAGCAATGGAACCATGATTTCAGCATCCCAAACACACACTCTGTGATAATTCTGGTTTCCGTGTGTGCCTCATTATGGTATTCCTGCATGGGTGTGTGTGCGTTTCTGATGGGAATCAACATCCACGGTTCCAATGCATAACCAGAATCCCCCACCAGGTGGCCATTTAGGATGTCCCCCCTGGCAAATAACTGATGCAGCTGTGAGGCATGCCAGATGTGGAAGTCGTGATAGCTTCCAGGGCTACCAGCACACACATCCATGATAATGCCCTGGGCATTGTACACAACCTGGCAGCTGATGGAGGGATATCCCTTGTGGTTTATGTAGCGCCTACCCTGCTCACTGGGTGGTGACTTGATGTGTATGTGCGTGCAGTCTATTGCACACAGTACCTCCGGGTATTCTGCCACATGGTGGAAGAGACACATATTGCTGGCCAACTCCTCCTGCATTCGTGAGAAGTATATGTGCTCATTGGCATGTGGTATCCAGGAACTGGTGTAGTACCCTGGAAGCTGATGCCTATGAGATACCCATGATATCCCTAGTTGGTCTTTGAAAGGTACCTGTAGCTAGTATTCTCAGGATTACACATACCTTCATATCCACTGGGATGGGTTCCCCTCGGTTTGTTCTGGCTCTGAGGTGTGGCCGGCACAGCATCACAAGTTACTGTAGGGTGTCTCTGTCCACACTGTAATGCTCTACTATCTCCAAATCATGTAGCCCCTGGTAAGTTACCCTGGGTCTGAACACTCTCCTCCTCCTCTGGTGCCTGTGGTGGTCATGTGCATCATCTTCTACACTACCTTCAGTCTCCAACATATGCTAATGGATCAAAGCTATGGCATCCCCTAACATGTACATAATAAAAGTTTCCCACCTGTATACACCACTGGTGCAGAGTGTATGGGAATACACAAATGTGTGTGAGGTGCTTTCACACTTTATAGTATTGTGCTATGGATGCTGCTGATGTAAGTGGGTGTGTTTGAGCTATTACAGCTGCCGCATGTCTTAATTATGGGTTTTGCAATGAGTACTGCAAGTGTGGGGTCTTTACTGTGGAGATCTACTTGCCTGCTTTGATTAATCTGTTGCCCTTTAATTCACTTTTAGACCTGGATCCCCTCCCATTAACAGGCATGCATCCACGTGCTGTCTTTCTTGTTTTGTACTTTCCCTACCCAGTCATGGCGAAATGTGCCTTGTAGCTGATATACTGCATATCACCTTTGTTCTGCTTTGACACTTTGATGTTTTCTTTGCTGTACAGCCCCTCCCCTTCCCTGTTCTTCAGGTAGCTGCTTGCAGCCTTGTTAGCTGTTGTCAATGGCCCACTGTAGGCTCCTAGGTGTTAATTAGTCATTTGTACTCCAATTTCACTGCTGCAACATTTCCTTATCTCTTTCCTATATCCTTCCTGTTTCAGCTGCAGTGCGCACCGTGCATACCCATTTACGTGCATTTTCATTTCCGTTCACATGCATACTCGGTTACCTTGTGTACTCTCAGATAAGCATAGCTATGGGAAATTCGAGACACCCCTATCCTGCAGCTTTGCCTAGCTAGGGGCAGACCGGTTTAGCAATGCTCCAATGTGCTTACAGCAATGGCGACACACCCCTCTCTTGATGTCATCTTTATCTCAAGGGCTCACCTCAGTGTTATAACGCTAAACTGTGAGGTGCATCCTTATACCAGTGGAGAATCTGTGATTCACTATTACTCCTCTCATTTGCATGGCATTGCCTACTAATTCCTAGCTACTGCGCATAACACTGTCACTGCTCCTTAGCAACCCTTGCGCCATGAGGATGG
Organism: Protopterus annectens; assembly: GCF_019279795.1. Classification (NCBI taxonomy): domain Eukaryota; kingdom Metazoa; phylum Chordata; order Ceratodontiformes; family Protopteridae; genus Protopterus; species Protopterus annectens. Next base: position 313,237,258 of record NC_056730.1, read on the forward strand.
TATAGCATGCCTGCCATTGACTATTATGGGGAAATCGTGATATGTGTTTCATTGCAGTTTTATTCTATATTATTATATATTCCTTGCGATCCCCTTTGTGCACCGCTGCCCTGCACTTCCACATCGCGATAGTGACATTATTTTTATGCCAATGGCTATATATTAGTTTCATAGTATAGTTTCATAGTATAGTACTAGGCTATCTGCCCTAGGGCATTTATAAGCCTAGCCAAAGTGTATGTGGCTTTTGCCACCCCATGTAATGATACAAAAGTGTACAATTTAAATTAAATTTAGTTTACTGTGCCTCTATCTAGCAATGACACAGAGATGACCCCCGGGGTAAACCTACGATCACCCATCCATTCGTCCAGATTTCTCTTGAAGAGAGTCAGCGAGGGGCTCTGCCTAACATGGACATGTTCCAGAGTGCAGGAAGCCTCTGGGTTATGAATCCGTCCCTCCAGCATGTCCTATTCATATTTGTGCTGAGGTTTAGATCTTTAGCTCTCGTGGCTCTGATGGATTTGGATTTTTTGAGGTGGAGCATGTCCATTAATTCTGAATTGGACATGGCCTTGTACGTAAGGCACAGATCACCTCTGAGCAGGCGGTATGCTACTGAATAGAGCTGGAGCTTTTTCAGTCTGGCAGCATATGACATGTGCTGGAGACCCTTGATCCTCTTGGTAAGGTACATTTGGGGTATCTCCAGCTGCTGCAGGTGCCGGGTGAGGTACATACCAAATGGGGCATTGTACTCAATCATAGGCCTGATAAGGGAGGAATATAAGGGTACAATGACATCCTTTGATCTGGATGTGAATCCCTTCATGATAAGGTGGGCAAGGTAGAAGGTCTTTCTAACCACTTTGGCGATGTGGGTGTCAAATGAGAGGTCACTGTCAACTTGAGTCCCCAGGTCTCTGATTACTTTTTCCACACTTAATGGATTACCACCTATGTGGTAATTTGTGGGTACTTTGTTTTTTCCAAAGGGGATGACTATACATTTTTTGGCATTTAGTTTAAGGCCATGACTCTGGCACCAGTCATCTGTTTCTGTGAGGCCCTTCTGGAGGATGCATGTGTCAGCTGGTGTGTCGACTATGGCACCTAGTTTGCAGTCATCTGCGAACTTTGTCAGCCACAACCCCCCTATGTTTGCCTGCACATCTGAGAAATAAATGCCGAACAAGAGGGGTCCCAAGACAGAGCCCTGTGGGACTCCATTTGTGACTGGCTTAGAGTCTGACATAGCTCCAGCTATTCTGACTTTGTGGGTTCTGTCCTTTAGCCATTTTGCCAACCCATCTTGTGACAAACGTATTTACATTTAAGCTGTTGAGCTTGTCTATGATGCCTGAGTGGGGTATTGTGTCGAAGGCTTTTGCCAGATCCAGGTAGGCTTTATGAACTGCTTTGCCTTCATCGATGGCTTTGGTGACTGTTTCAAAAAAGTCCACCAGGTTTAAAAGACAGGATCTGCCTTTTACAAAGCCAAACTGGGTAGGGCCAATTGTCTGTAGGTCCCCGATGTCTTTGTTTATGAGTTCCATAATGATCCTTTCCATAGCTTTGCAGACCAGGCTGGTCAAGCTTATGGGGCGGTAGTTTCCAGGGTCTGTAGAGGTGCCACCTTTGTGGAGTGGGTCCACTGTAGCTGCACGCCAGTGTTCAGGGATGTATCCTGTAGCAAGGCTAAGATTAAACAGCGTTCTTATGTGCGGGTTTAGCTCCTCTAGGAGTTCACGTAGCACGCAACCCAGGACACTGTCAGGTCCCATGTATGCTGTATTTTTAGCTTTGCTGAGGGCAGCTCTCACCTGGACATCTGAGATTTCAGGGAGGTTGCATTCAGCTGAGTTATTTATTTCATCTTTTGGAGGAGAGGGAGGTTTGCACTGAACCTGTCTGCCAGTATGTTGGCAATATCTGTGGGTTCAGTGTATTTTTTGCCATTATGAACTAACTCTGTGCATATCTGAGGGTTTCTGCCCAGGTTTCTAACATAACTGAAGAAGGCCTTGTGATTATCTTTAGTGTCCTTAGCGATTTTTCTCTCGAAGTTGGCCTTTGATGATTTTATTAGCGAACATAGTTTGTTGCTAGTGCTGATCAGGGATGCCTTCCCTTTATGGGATTTTGCTCTGTCTTGCAGTAGCTTCCTTCTCTTGTTATAAAGTTTGTTTATGGCTGGGGTCCACCAGATAGGATGCCTGCCTTTGGTGGAAAGGGTCTTGGTTTTATTTGGGATTGCATGATCCATGCATTCTTGGAGATGCCCATAGAAAGCATTTGTGAAGGATTCAGCAGTGTGGGATGTGGTTTCCATTGGCCCAGGGGGCTTGAAGGATACCATTTCAGTCCTAAGGAGTGTAAAGTCGGCTTTTGAGAAGTTTCTCACTGTGGTCTTTTGTGCTTGGTGTGGAGGTGGGATATGAATATCTAAGGTTATTAGTTTATGGTCTGATCTCACTAGTGAGGGGTATACTTCCGGTGTTGAGCATTTTGTCCCCATGTTTGTGATGATCAGGTCAAGTATATTTTTTTAATAGAAGGGGGTAGCTCACAGGTTCATCAATTCATCCTTGATTTAAATAGAAACAGGTTCTCTTCAGAATTTGATGGTTTAAAGATAGGCACCTGCATGCCTTTTTTGGATATTGTTTTAGACATCACTAATGGTACACACCTGATGACTTCAGTTAATAAAAAATTTGTAGGTGGTACACAATATGTCCATTTTACCAGTGGACATCCCCCACATACCATTAAGTCTTTGCCATATGGTGAAATGCTTAGAATGTCTCATTTATGTAACAATAGTGAATCTTTTTATAAAGAATTTCAACAGCTGCTAGATTCCTTCTCAATGAGAGGTTATAGTAAAAGTATATTATTGGATAGTTATGAAAAGTTTTGTGGTAATAATAATAAAAAAATAACTTCTTTATTTTTTAATGGTATATACAACCATGGGGATGTGACTAATATGGATGAACAAGTACTAGAAAACATATACTTTGTCACTACGTATTGTTGTTTCACACCAGAACTTGTCAGAATAATTTCACAATTTTGGGAATATTTTTGTTCCCTTAACAGTGTTCAACCTTGGTTAAATGCAATATTGAAATTTTCTTATCGTAAAGGTAAAAGCATAAAAGATTGTTTAGTGAAAAGTAGGTTGAGTTTTCCAGTACAGACAATACCATACAATATGAGAAACATGGGGACGCACCAATGTGGCAAATGTAAAGCATGTCAGTTTGTTACACTGTATTTTACACATATTACATTCCCTTTAAGGTTAATGATAATTTTCATTGTAACTCTGAGCGTGTAGTATATGCACTCTGTTGCCCTTGTAATAAATTTTATATAGGTGAAACAAAAAGGGCTTTTAAGACAAGACTGTTGGAACATGTGAGAGATATCCACAACAAAAAAATGGAAAGCCCTGTGGCTATGCACTTCTTAAATTTTCATAATAGTGATAGTAATGGGTTAAAAGGATGTGTTTTAGAACAAGTTAAATATTATAAATATGACAATATGAATATTAAGCAACGTTTGTTATACAAAGAAGCTGTATATATTTTGAAATTTAAAATTTTGTGTCCAAGAGGTTTAAATGAAGATTTTAATTGGAAAATGCTGCTAAATTAATTGTGTTTATTTAATTTAGTTGATTGCTTAATTGTGTTTATTGATGGAATTTTAAATATATATATGGATGCAGTATTGTATGTTATTTGTACTCCTTGAAGGCTGTGGCCGAGACGTCAGAGATACAATAAATTGCTTTTGGTGGACTTCGTTTGTTGCTGTTCTTATCCTTGGATTCAAGTTGCTATTTTCAAGTATATTATTTCCCCTTGTGGGGGAGGTGACTAGTTGTTCCATCGCATTTGAGTTGATGAATTTCAGGAACCTTTGGGCTAGGGTGTTGGGGCTTGAGTAATGCACCCAGTCTATGTTTGGGTAGTTGAAGTCTCCCAATATGATGGTATTTGGTGAGATATTCATATCCTCCAGTGGCTTCAGGAAGGCTGAATGGAGGTCCTGAGATTGCGAGGGTGGTATGTAGCATGCTACAAGTTGTATAGCAGTTTTGCCTATGGTTAGTTTCACATGGATGGTCTTCGATGCTTCGTGCATTGCCACTAACCTGGAGGTGTGGGTGTCTTTAATGAATATGGACACTCCCCCTCCTTTTGTGATTCAGCCCAGGTTTTGGGGCCGAAATGCATGATACGAGGTATAGCCTGGTAGGGCTGGGGTGCTCTCAGGAACCTTGAACCAGGTTTCAGTTACTGCACAGACATTGATGCTCTCCATACTGAGGAGTGCTTCGAGAGCCTGCATCTTGAGATTTAGACTTCTGGCGTTGAGCAGCATTACCCTTAGTTTTTTTTCCTTTATTGTTTTCTAAGGTGGTGGGTTTGTCTTTTGAGCCTTGCCTAAAAAAGGCACTATGGGGGTGGCAAGAGCCTTAGCCAATATCCGGAAGCCCAGTGGTGACAAGTGCAAGCCGTCCCTTGCGAAGCAGCGTGGCTTGTCCAGCATGTCATCCCAAGCAGACAGACATTGGATCCCCCTAGAATGACACCAGTAACTGAGCCAATTATTAAAGCTGATCATCTTGTCTTTGTATTGTGGCATCATTCTTGGTGAGGGTAAGATGCTGCTCAGGGTCAGGGTCATACCAGCCTGGGCTACATAATCCGAGAGCTCCTCTATGTCTCTTTTCATGTAGTCCAAGGAGGTACGTCTCAGGTCATTCACGCCGGCATGGACAATGACGGAGACATATTTGTACTTGCTTTGGAGTGACCTGAGTGCTTGTGTTATGTGGCAGATCCTAGCTCCCGACAGGCAACTCACCGTTACCCTCTCTTTGTTCAGCCTGGTAAGCGGGACGTCAGTGTGTCTGACTATATAGTCACCTATTACTAGTGTATCAGGCATGGTGTTTCATCTTAAGGGCTGTGATTGTTTGGCACACTGACTTTGTGTACTATGTGTTGCTTGTGCAGAGTTTTGAGGTGGTGTTTTCTTGGATGTCTGCTTTGGGAGCCTATGTTGTTTCGGTAAGTTTTTTATTAGAGCCTCCGAGTATGTCTTTGAGTTACAATGTGTTCGGTTTGCAGTTGTGGTTGGTTTATGTGAGACTGGGTTTGTTGTGTGTGTGGTTACCTTCTCCTCCTGTCTGGTCTTGCTAGTCCTGTGTTGAGAGAGTTCAGCCTCCAGTTTGGCTATATAGTTGCATCTCTCACATGTGTTTGAGTTTGTTGGGAGGAGGAGAGGGTTGTCTGTGTACATGAGACAATTGTAACATTGTCTCAGGATTCCCAGATTAACCAGCTGAACTGGAGAGGACGTCAGTAATATACCACTCGACATGCCAGAATAGTATAAGGGGGTGATGTGTATCTGGGTCAGAGAGAGGACTTTGAAGGGAAGTGGGTATTAGCACGGGTTGTATGTGGATGTAGTGCTTACGTTAGTTTAAGGGTGCTTCACTTAAAAGAAAGGGTTTAGGAGCAAGTGCTAGGCTTATGATAAGGTGAATAGACTGATTTTGTTGAAAGTAGAGCTTTCTTAAGGGAAAAATTGAAGTGCAGACTTGGCGGAGCCAGGAATAGTTTAAGCCTGTTTAACAGGCGCTGCGCTGTGCACTAATGCAAAGCAGCATAGCGGATTTTAAACAGGGAACTTCAAAAGAGCTGGAAATGGTCCAAAATGACCAATTACTACAAGCTCTTGTGCTGAGGTCACTCCTTCAGGGACAGATAGGCTGCTCAAGGCTCCCCACTCCCACTGGTGAGCAAAGAAACTTCCTTCTATCCAAGCAAGGCAATGGACAACACAGGAACTACACCACAGTCCAGAATACAGCAAAGCCTGTATACTGGTCTAAACTAGTCAAGAAAGGTGGGAAAACAAGGATATTTAGCCATTGACATATATTAACAATATAATACATATATCTGGTTGGCTGTCATGCTTCTGATTTTATGTTTTCAAAAATGTAAACCGTTTTCTACAGTTTACATTTCTGCATGCTTACAATATGCCTGCACCACTTCCTGAATCACTACATACCTTCATTTGCATGCTACACTGCTGCACATGGGGTAATTAGCATACAAGGCTCAGGAGTTGTGTGGGCATAGTGTACACAGGTAGTGCACATGGGAACAGCTCGTACCTGAATCGTTCGGCAGCCATCTTTGGTGTCAGAACACTGACACTACACTTGCACCTGGTGCAAGCTTCATGAATCCCGGGGAGTATGTTTTAACAGGACTTTTTTTTTTTTAAATATAGATAATGCTCACTTAAAGAACATTCCTTTGTATGGCTTAGTAATATGCTTTCAGTAGAGAAATATAGTATTAACATTAAGTAGACAGCTTTTCTATTTGAAATGGAAATGGGGGATGTGTCATATTAATGCAACTAGGAATATTCCTTTGTTTGTATTAACAGCAGTTGATTGCAGTCAATTAAGTGTGCTTATTACCCTTATTGCTAGATAAAAAGTATGTAATTATTTATTTAGAGTGTGTTTAATGAGGTTACATTGATAGGGATGATGTTTTATGCTGGGGAGCACATTTATTGTAATACCTACTTAACAGATTCTTTTTTTTCTTTTAAATGCACTAAATTCCGGCTTTTAACATGCGAGCATCTGTTTAAAAGGCTTTTTCTTCAAATTGCATATTTTACTAACCTTGAGACTTGTATTGGCACCATAAAGTTGAAAAGCTTCACTAGAACTATTCCTCGAGCGTTTCTACAGCTTCCCAAGCCCTTAGGACACTGTATGAGCATGAGAACTGAAAGACTGAGCCAGATTACCTATGAACTCACATCGCACATTGCTTAACATCTGCGATGAAGGAAAATGGTGTTGCAGTGATGTATAGCCATTTTTAAGAAAATTGCAGCTTATTTAGACTCTAAAAACTGTAAGTTACAGCTTATAACTTAAAAAGAAGCTGTATTCTATTTTTTAATGATGTTCTTACATTTAAATAATCATCTTCCTGTTTAATCACAGAAATACTGACTTGTATTAACCTCATAGCATTTAGTTTTCAGGAATGTGCTTCACATATCATGAGAGAAATGATTCATAATTTATGCATAGTAGTTTTTTTATAAAAACAGTTTCTGATATGAAGTTGTTTTTATATTGCCAGTAATGTGATGTATTCACAGTTATACTATTAATGCTACATCATTATATTTACCTGCCTATTTTTTCACAATGCATGCATAACTTGTCGCACATTATGTTAACTGCACTACTCATTTAATAAGAAAGCTTCTATAGATGTCAAATACATTGTACAGTAGTTATAGTTTTGAAGGTTAATTTCCGAATAGGATTTGATTTGCTAGAGTTCAGGCAGATTTTGAGTAGTTAATACATGGGAAACTATCTCCCCATTTCTTTTTTTTGCAAGGAGTATAGGAAACACAGTTACTTATCTAAAGTACCTTGTTTTAATAGAGGATACAGTTTATGTAAAGATTTTACACATGAATGGTACTGTATCTCCCATATTTATGTTGATAACTTAAAGATATGTATAAAAGATTAGTTAGAAGTTTATAATTCAGTTGTAAGGGCAAGTTTATTTAATTACTAAGTAGTTATATGTTCAGTTTTAATAACTAAAATGTATAAAATAAATCTCACTAAGTTTACTAGATGCTGATCAAGCATGATAAGCCAAACTCCTCTCATATATTTTTATGCTGCAATATATATATATAAGTTAATAGATGTTCTCTGATATCCAATATGAGATTAATCTATAGGGGAAGTTATGTTTGACTATAATTAATCTTTATGTCTATGGATCTATTAAATTGTATATTTAGGTACACATAATCCCTATCTAAACATCTGCATCAGTGGATTAAGATAATTTTTGAGGGGGAGGGGAGAGAGATGTGGGATGGAGAAATTTAATGAGATATTCTTAAAGCTCTTTAAGATCAATAAAATGCAGAACTATACAATAACATAAATTGGATACCTTAATATTGTACAGAAGAAAGGGAAGAAGAGGAGGGAAGGATGAGAGTATTAGATATAATATATAACAATTTATTTTACACTTACTTTATGACAAATGCAGATAGTTTTCATAAATGTAAATAATAAGTTTAGTTTCATGATAAACTATTATCATTATTTATGTTCTTTAAAAAACTTGAAAAACAAGACACAGTGCAACAGTAACCAATAAACAATAAAGCACTGTGGAGAGGACAAACCGCACCGGACAGCCAAGATGTTTTGAACATGTTTATTCCGAAGTTAAACGTTAGACAGATCACCACGTTTTTCATCAAAAAAACTGTGAGACTTCATCAGACAAAAACGTGATCTCATTAACACATGTATATATATGCTGACAAATTTTGAATTGACCAATAAAAACTATTTAAAATATCCTCGTGAATATAAATGTAAATGTTGAATGAGTTTTTGAAATTGTTGGTTTTTATTTACATTTATATTCACGAGGATATTTTAAATAGTTTTTATTGGTCAATTCAAAATTTGTCAGTTTAACTTCGGAATAAACCTGTTCAAAACATCTCGGCTGTCCAGTGCGGTTTGTTCTCTCCACAGTGCTTTATTGTTTATTTATGTTCTTTGTTTCTTTATATTTTATTTTGTATTAGGAATTAAGGTATTATAATTAGTGACTTTAGTCAGATTATTCAACATAAAGTTATATTGTTTGTTAGAATTTAGTATATCTCACTTTTATATATGCTGTATGGAGCTATGCTGCATGTTTTTTTTCTTTCTTTTGTATGGCATTAATTATTGTGAATCAAATCGTATTTATATCGTTAAAAGGTTTATTCTCATATTTAATCTGTATACGTATTTAAATAAAGGCAGAAGCACTTGATGGATATTGATGAGTCTTAGGGTGTGAAGATGGTAGTTTGGATGATGCATTCATCAAACCATGAATCTATCTTTCCATGTTTAGGATTGTGTATAATTATACTTGTTTCATTAGATATGTTTTGTTTTAAATTCGAGCCCATAACAAACTTTAAAAATTACATTTGTCTTTTCATAAATGCATACATATAAATGTTAATCCTTAAATATTAATGGCCTTAACAATCCCATAAAAAGAGGAATTCTATCAAAATATTTGAAAATGAATAAAATAGACATAACATTTCTACAAGAAACATACTTTATTCAAAAGGACTTAGATAGAATATCTCTCAATGTTTACGCAACACTTGTGGAATCTCATTTCCAGGCTAAGAGAAGAGGCACTATGATACTGTGGAACAAATCTTTACTGATGCCCAAAATAGTAGACACATTTTCAGAGAAGAATGGTATGTTATGTTTAGTAGTGCTAGAGTTGACTAAACGATACATCACTTTAGCTAGTACATCTTGGATCCCTGGTATCCGTGCAGGAACTGCTAATAAATATTTAGAATTAATATCTATTAAAGGCAAAGGAGACATAGTTTATGCTGAAGATTTTAATTGTATTCTTACTAAAAAGGATACCACCAAAAATGATAACTTCAAATTGTCTGCTCCAGCTAAAAAACTAAAAAAAAGTATTAATTCTTGAAATCTCAGAGACATATATGATATAAAAGAACCAGAATCATTAAACAACATGCACTACTCATATAGATATGGAACACAGACAGCTATTGACAAAGTATTAATTTCTAATAGTCTCATTTTTAAAACTCATGACGTTTTAATTAGTTATTGCCCTTTGTCAGATCACAATGCTCTTTTATTTAAGATTAACATCAGCCCTAAATATCTGATAGCTTGGCAAAGATTATCTGCTTACATTGTGAAACTCAATGGGTTTAAAGACTGGCTCTTAAATGAAACTAAGTCATTTCTCGCTATCAATGATAATAATGAGACTTCTAAGACCATTGTTTGGGAATTGTTAAAATCATATCTTTATGGTAAAATCAAAAAATGGTATTTAAACAAAAAGAAACAATGGGATGACAATCTAATAACATTACAAACAAAAATTGCTGCACTAAAAAAGAATTGAAATGACAAAGATATAAATACAAACTCTGAACTAAAAACATTAAATGCAAAGTATTTAGAAATCTTGAATCATAAATTGGCTATAAATCTAGAGAGGCTTGAATTACAATCATAGTCTGCAAATCCAAAAAATCTGCATAGATTGGCAGTTAAATAAAAAAATTCAATTAATACAAGCTATATAAAAGAACTTACTGACAACACAAGGAACAAACATAGGCAAGTGACAGACAAAGAAAATCTTAGAAATGTTTGGATCTCATCATAAGGCATTAAATAATGTTAATTCAGATTCTAACAACACTCTAAAAGAAAAGTTTCTGATTGAAAATGTTAATAAGAAAGTAACCAATGAACGAAACATCAAATTGATAAAACCAATCTCACTAATAGAAGTTAAGGAAAATATTAAAAACATTAAAAGCAATAAGGCCCTAGGAATAGACAATATTATTGGTGAATTTTATAAACTTCTTCCTGATGAAACTCTAAAAATTCTAGTAGCAGCTTTTGAGGAATTTAGAAAGTCTGGAAATCACTTCCCCTTTTGGAAATATTCCATAATATCTCCTATTTTAAATCAGGACAAGGATCCCAAACTAGTAACATCATACCACCCTTTGTCTCTATTGAACGTTGATTATAACATTTTCACCTCAATTCTCGCTAAAAGATTAAACCAATTCTTGCCAAAATTAATAGCAGAAGATCAAACAAGCTTCATATCCAACAGGAAAGTTCAAGAAAATTTCATCAAAATTCTATCCTTAATAGATCTAGCGAATAAGAAAAAGAAATAATTATCCATTATTAGTTTAGATCTGGACAAAGTTTTCGACTCTATTACTTGGCCTTATTTATATAAAGTACTAGAATCATTTAATTTTTTGCCTGATTTTATAAAATTAATAAACACTCTATATGAAAATTCAGTGTCTTACATCAAAATTGGGGCTTACTTGTCCACTCAAATCAAAATATTATAAGGAACCAAACAAGGCTGCCCATTGTCACCCCTATTATTTGCCTTAGCAGTGGAACCATTAGCCAACTACATCAGAAATGACACTAATATTGTTAGCTTTGATATTAATTCTTATCACTCTTGTAAAATACAACTTTTTGGAGATGACATTCTGTTAACTATTGGGAATATAGATTGTTCAATACACCACATAACAAAATCTCTAAAAAAAATTGAAGAAATCTCAGGCTTAAAATTCAACACCAACAAAATAAAAACTATACTGTTAAACAAAAAAATCAGCGCCATATTAGAAAAACACAGTATTTTTAACTGGAAAAATTACACCTTTAAATATCTAGGTGTGCGGATAAAAACTAATTGGAAAGACATTATATATTCGAATTACAATAACCTGATAACTCTGGTTAAGGAACATCTAAGTAACTGGGGAAAATGTTTTTCTCTATAGAAGAAAAATTGTCCTTAATAAAAATGTGTATTTTACAAAAATGTTATTCCTATTTTAGACTATAATAGTCGGACCTCCAAAAAAATTAATAAAACTCAACTTACTTCTGTTTAAATTTTTATGGCATCTGCAGAAATCAAGAATAAGATATGATTGGCATTGCAGGGATTGGGATAAGGGAGGCATTGCATTTCTGAATCTAGAAATTTATGCTGAAGAAACTACACTTAATATAATGAGTCAGTGGTTAAGTAATAAGTATACATCAAACTGGAAGAAATTGCATGAAACTATATTGCTTTCTAACCTTGAAGAGACAATAAATAACGACTTGTTTACAGATAATAATAAGATGTTTTTGGTTGTAAAAGACAAATAATTTTTAAGGAAAATAGAATTGAAAGATACCCTCATTGCATCAGCTACATATTAGACAACTTTAAAAAGATAATGAACAGTAACTACAAGACAAGACATGTCCTATTCTTATACTTCCGGTTGCATTGACAAGAAAATGTCTAGATTAATTTAATAGAGGGAAATTAATGGTGATGAAGGAAAATGGTCTAATATATTGGAACCAGTTCATTGGCAGCAAGGATATATATGACACAAATAGCCTTATGGCTAGGTATAATTATAATAAAAATAACTGGGTAAAATATCCAGATTTTTTAGAGAACATCTACTAAACGAGCTCACATCAAATCAAGTGTTTGATGTTTCATTATATTCAAAAGTAATATCTGTTTTCTGTGAACTGAATATGACTAACCACAACACAGGCTTTTCATTGTCTAGGATTTACAAAACACTAAGAGCAGACTTACAAATACCAGAAGATTCTTTATGGAGTTATATTGAAAAATTAAATAAAGCTAAATTTTCAGACTCTGATAGAGCCTTGACATTGAAATCAGTTAACAACACAACCTCATCTCCTTTCTGAAAAATTTCCACTTGGAAGTTTATTCATAGGAGCTACATTACCCCTCATAAATTAGCATTGATCGCACATACTAGTACTCATAAATGTTGGAGATGTGAAGAAACTTTGTGTGCTGACTGGGCACATATGTTTCTTGAATGTAAAATGGTTATAACCTTTTGGAAAGAATTTAAGTCCTTTTCAAAGACTTTGTGGTCCGACAAATGTGACATTTCAGATTCTTTGATGTTATTTAATGCGCCAATACCAGTACATATTCCAAAGGCACAAGTGCATCTTCTCTGGTCTCTTCTTGCAACCACAAGGAAAATTATAACATCAAACTGGAAAAGTAGAAACATCCTCTCTTTTTCTGAGTTTATTTTACTGGCCAAAACAGTATGTAAAAGAGAACTGTTTACCCTTGATTTAAGATCAACAAAAGTAACTCATAAGAAATTATCACAGATAAAACTAAAGAATATATTAGATAAGATGTAACATATGCATTGGAAATTTTGTATGTTATGGGCATTGTAAATAGTTGTGCTGTATATAGTTTTGCTTTATTCAATTTGTTTAAATGCACAGCTTTCTTTGTTTATAAAAATTCAATAAAATTGTTTAAAAAAAACAATATTAAAAAGACGTTATAGCCTGTTACTTTTCCTACCCACTACAACCTAATTCAATGTGGAGATATACATCCAAACCCTGGATTCTCCCCTGCCTCACCCCATTAACTCTTTAAAATCCCTAAACTTCACCACCATCAATCTTCAAAGCATAAGAAATACAGTTCCACATCTGCATGCCTGGTTAAACCAGAATAAACCTGACTTCACATCCGTTACAGACACCTAGCTAAAACCATATATCAAAGATGATGAATTCCTACCCCTAGCTTTTCTTGCCTTAGAACAGTCAGACTTCAAAAAAAAAAAGGTGGTAGCATCGCATTGATGTAACCAAATATCTACACTGTAGTTCCATGCACAAAACCTATCCCACAGTTTTCCACTGCAGAGATACTTGTCACTTTCCTAAAACTGAATAACTTTAAAAGCCTTTGTATTATAGTCATACACATCCCCCGAGGCAATAATATTCCTATAAAAAAAAAATTCTAAGCTTGTTTCCTGCCTTTCCTGTAACTAGTCTAGTTCAGATACAGATTTGCTGTATTCAAGATTGTTTGTAAGCTTCTCAGCCCCCTAAGCCTTTCTGTGTTGGAGAGAAGCCTTCTAGCTTATCAGTGGAAGTGGTAAGCACTAGGTAGCCTATCTATCACAAGAGTAGTGGTTTCTGGTCTAGAAATTGTAGTTTATTGGCCATTTGGGAATTTTTTTTCTGGTTTAAAAGCCCATGTTTGCACTTGTTTCCCACCTTCCCTGTAACTAGTCTAGTCTACATACAGATTTGCTGTATCCAGGACTGTTTGTAAGCTTCTGAGCCCCCCAAGCCTTTCTGTGTTGAAGGGAAGCATTATAGCTTATCAGTGGGAGTGTTAAGCACTAGGTAGCCTATCTAACACAAGAGTAGTGGTTTCTGGATCAGAAATTGTAGTTTATTGGCCGTTTGGGCAGTTTTTCTATCTCTTTCAACTTTCTGGTTTAAAAGCTTCTGAGCGGTGCCAATGTCTGCTCTTCAATTTTTTCCCTTAGATCTACTAGTTATGTCCTCTCCTGCATTTTTACTAGCTTATTAGTCTAGCACTTTACCATAATTCTTGTACCAATTATTGTAGCACACAAATGCTACCAGCACTAAACATTCTACAAGGAAACAGCTCCAGCACTTATTATTAATGCCCACCCCTCCAGGCGTGTCTAAAGGTCAGTTTCCTGTGCATTCTCCTGTTAACCTGGTGAACTTGGGCATCCTGAGGCAATGTAGCAACTGCCTCATGTACACTGACAACCCTCTCCTCTTACCTCCCAACACTCAGACTTGCGAGAGATGCACTTATATATCCAAATTGGAAGCCACGCACTCTCCAGCCAAGACCAGAATAGCTGGTCAAGAAGAGAAGATCAACACTTGCACCACACCACATGGAACACATAGCCCTCCAGAACACACACCAGCACTGCTTTCACATAAAACACAAACCACACACCCACCTTCACGGAGGCTCTCAATAAAATCTACCCAAACAGCAGAGACCTCCAAGGCAGAAACGCACTCAACCACCAGAACACAACACTAATCACGTGACACATAACTCTCCTAAACAGTATGCCACTCAACCAAAGCCCCTAAGACAAAACAGCATGCCCAACACACTAGTCATAGGTGAATCGATAGTGAGGCACACTGATGTCCCACTCACTAGGTTGAATAAGGAGAAAATAACAGTCAGCTGCCTGTCAGGCACCAGGATCCACCACATAATGCAAGCACTCAGGTCCCTCAACAACAGGTATAAATATGACTCTGTCATTGTACATGTGGGTGTGAATGACCTGAGATGTACCTCCCTGGACTACATGAAAAGAGACATGGAGGAGCTCTCGGATTATGTAGCCCAAACAGATATGACCCTAACATCCTACCATCACCCAGTATGATACCACAGTACAAGTAGAAAAATGATTGATTTCAACAATTGGCTTAGTTTCTGGTGTCATTCTAAGGGGATCCAGTATCTGTCTGCCTGGGATGACATGACTGACAGACCTAGATGCTTTGCCAGAGATGGCCTGCATCTGTTTCCCCTGGGCTTCCAGATACTGACCAAGGCTCTTGCCAACCCTATATTGCCTTTTTTAGGAAGTATTCCAAAGACCAAATTACCACCATAACAGCTACAAACAAATGCAATCTGAGGGTCATGCTGCTCAACACTTGAAGTCTAAATATTAAAATGCACTCACTCAAAGCACTCCTTAAAATGGAGAACATCGACATTTGTACTGTAACAGATACCTGGTTCAAGGCAGCAGAAAGCACCCCTGCACTACCAGGCTATAACTCATCCCACACCTTTCAGACCCAGAACTTGGACCGAAGCTGCAAAGGCATTGGTGTTTCCATATTCATAAAGGATGCGCACACCTCCAGATTAGTAGCCCAACATAACTTATCTGAGATACTTCAGTTGCAGCTAACATTGGGTAAGACAGCAATTCAGGTTGTAGCTTGCTATAGGTCCCCAACCATATCCAAAGACTCACACTCCACGTTGCTAAGCACCCTGGAGAATATTAAGGTCCAATCTAACACTCTCATACTGGGTGACTTCAAATACCCCTCCATTAACTGTGAAAACTACTCCTGTACCAATACACCTGTCCAACGTTTCCTGGAATTCATTAATTCCAATGCCCTGGACCAGCTCATTCTTATCTCCACTAGAGGTAGTAACATCCTAGACCTGGTCGTTATTAACATGGGCGACTGTTGCTCTACACCACTAGTCAACTCCTCTCTGGTTAGATCTGACCACAAACTAATCACCTTGGAAATCCACATCCCTCCCACCCCCCACCCCCCATAAAGATAACCTCCATGAATAACTTCTCCAAAGCTAACTTTGGGCTCCTAAAAACAGAGGTGACTAACTTCATGCCACCCATGAAAATGGAGATCTGTTGCATGGCTGCCAAATCATACACCAATGCACTGTATGAACATGTACACAAATGCATGGATCTTGCCATACCCAACAGAACCAAGACTCTCTCCTCCAAAAAAAAGAATCCAGTCTGGTGGTCTCTGCCATAAACAAACTCTACAACAGAAGGAGGAAACTGATGCAGAATAAGGTGAAGTCCCAATACTGGATAAACTCCCTCATCAGCCTCAGCAAAAAGTTGAGATCCCTCATCAAATCCTCTAAAGCTAGCTATGAAAACAGAATTGCAGCAGATAGTAAAGACAACCACAAGGCCTTCTATAGTTATGTAAAGAATCTCCACAGCAATATCCAGATTTTCTCTGAGCTACAGCACAATGGCACCTCCTATACCAAGTCAACAGATATTGCCAATATACTGGCCAACAGATTCAGTGCCAACTTTACCCCTCTCCCCCCAATGGACCAGTCACAATACTAGTAGATTTCCAGGCACCCAGTATTACTGCTGCACAAGTTAAAACAGCACTGTCCAAGGCCAAGAATAAAGCTTCTATGGGACCTGACAATATCCCTGGCTGTGTTCTACATGAACTACAGAGTGAACTGGCATCTCACCTGTGTGCCCTGTTCAATCACAGCCTCACCTCAGGCTTTGTCCCTACTGAATGTCGCACTGCTATAGTCATCCCTCTCCACAAAGACTAGAAACCCTGGGAACTATCTCCCCATTAGCCTGATGAGTCTGATATGCAAAGCTATGGAACGCATCATCATGGACCTAATAAACAAGGATATAGGGAATGTTCAAACTCTGGATCCCATGCAGTTTGGTTTTGTGAAGGGTAGATTATGCCTGGTCAACTTGGTCAACTTCTTTGAGTCAGTCACCAGAGCTGTGGATGAAGAGAAGGTGGTTCATACAGCCTACCTTGATCTGGCCAAGGCCTTTGATACCATTCCCCACTCAGGAATCATAGAAAAAACTCACTAAGCTAGGCATCAAGCCTATATCACTAGGTGGGTTGTAAACTGGCTCACAGGTAGAAACCACAGTGTGAATGTAGCTGTCAGACAGCCTACCAGTCACAAGTGGAGTCCCACAGGGTTTGGTCCTGGGCCTTCTCCTGTTTGGTATCTACTTCTCTGAAGTCCAGGCCAACACAAAGGGACTCTGGCTGACAAAGTTTGCATACAATTGCAAGTTGGGATGTTGACATCCTACAGAAAGGCCTCACTTAGACCAATGACTGGTGTCAGAACCATGGCCTTAAGCTCAATGCCAAAAAATGTGTCATCA
The DNA here is from genome assembly GCF_019279795.1 of Protopterus annectens. Taxonomy (NCBI): domain Eukaryota; kingdom Metazoa; phylum Chordata; order Ceratodontiformes; family Protopteridae; genus Protopterus; species Protopterus annectens. Next base: position 313,254,604 of record NC_056730.1, read on the forward strand.
TCCTCTTTGGAAAAATCCCAGTTCCCATGTAATCCACACCGATGGTAGTCCACTGAACACAGAAGATGTTATAAGAGATACAGGAACACAGGTTGACAGCAACCTCTCTTTTGACCACCACATTGCCACTATGGTCAGAAAGTCCTTCTATGTGGCACATCTCATTACTAATGGTTTTGCATCCAGGAAGAAAGAGGTCATTGTCTCCCTCTATTCTTCCCTCATTAGGCCAATCATTGAGTACAATGCCCCATTTGGCATGTATCTCACTAAACACCTGCAGTGACTGAAGAGGCCACAAAAGTACCTCACAAAGAGGATCCTAGGCCTTAAACATTTGTCCTATATGGACAGACTAAAAAAATTCCAACTATTCTCTGTCTCATATTGTCTACTTAGAGGCGATCTCTGCTTGACTTACAAAGCCATGTCTGACCCAGCTCTGTTAGAAATGCTACATCTGAAGAAATCCCAATCCCTCCACACCACATGCTCCAGAGACCTCAACCTCATCACCACAATCAACAGAACATGCTGGAGGGACAGGTTCATAATCCAGTGACTCTCCATGCTAAGGAATAGACTTTCCATACATGTCAAGCAGAGCACTTCACTGGCCCTCTTCAAGAGAAATCTTGATGAATGGATGGGAAATAGAAAATTCACCCCAGGGATCACTCCAGTGGCTTTACTCGGCAGATGCACTGGGAACTAAGGTCAGGTGGCACAATGCCAGGGTAATCCTATGGGCTAGGCTCATAAAGGCCCCTGGACCATTAGCCTAGTACACACCTATGAACCTATGAACTAGAAGATATTCTTGCCTGGACAACCAACAATATTAAAAATGAAACTATTATCTTAGGTGATGTTAATATTAGCTGGCTCAATACCTCTGTTCATGACTCTTCCACCAACATTAACCTACACATCTATACCCAGCTAATTACCAATATAACCACACCCAATAATAACAATGATAAAGGCTCTGTCCTGGATTGGATCCTGGTTTCTGAGCCTAACAAAATCTACTCCTCTGGAACACTTCCAGATAGTATTAGTAACCACTTACCAACCTTTATAACACATAAGTCCACCTCAATACCATGTAAACACCAATTTAAGCAAACTAGATATTTACCTCACTTCTCCCCTAATACCTTTAATGAACTCTTGCAAAACATCAACTGGACTCCATATAAATATACTTAATGAAGCTGTTGAATTATTTAATTCCACATTTCTTATGATCTTAAATAGTTTAGCCCCACTCCATCTGAAAAGAGATAAGGCAAAATATGCCAGCTGGCTTACCAAATCCACAAAGAAAATCATGACTGCAAGGGACAAAGCCTGGAAAGCTTGGCAGAAAAACAGAAATTCTTCCAACCTCATTCAATATAAACAGCTACACAATCAAGCAAAATGACTAGTGGTCAAAAATAAAAAAGAAGACTTCCAAAGCTTTCAAGACCAACACAAACAAAACTCAAAGAAATTTTGGGGTGCATTCAATTCCTTACTCCACCCAGGTTCAAATAATAATCTGTGCTCAAATCTAGATAAAACACCCATCGAGTTAGCCTCACTCTTTATCTCATATTTTATTGACATCCTTGCCAAGCTTACCACCACCTTCCCACCAATCAACCCCCAACCCACCAGAACCACCATCATTACATTCCTCGACTTCTCCTCCACCTACTTTTTCATTCTCACCTATACCTACCTCCACTATAAAAAAACTACTTCATAAACTGAAACCATGTACTAATGCACCAGATAACTTACCTGCAGAATTCTTACAGCTATCTTCATATTTCATTGCCTTCCCCATCAGCATTCTCCTCAATTGGTCTATTCAGAAGTAAATTATACCAGAAATCTGGAAAAAAAGCATTTGTTCTCGCACTTCATAAAGGCGGTAACAACTCTGAAATCTCTCATTTCTGACCCATCGCCATTCTTTCTTTTATTTCCAAAATATTAGAAAAGTGTGTTCACATTAAGGCCCATGATTATCTGGTTAAAAAAGAAATCATATCCCTCACTCAGTACAGCTTTAGGCCAGAACGTAGTACTAACACCACTCTCATTTCCATTATGGACACAGGAAATAGAGCTTGTGATGTTGGTTACATGGTCTTCACACTCATTCTCGACCTATCAGAGGCCTACAGTATGGTTTTGCACTCCCTTCTGCTCATCAAACTCTCCAACTTAGGTATCTCACCCCTAACTTTACACTGGTTTTCTAGCTATCTTACCAACAGGCAGCAATCAACTATATGGCAACATCCCTTCTCTCCCTTCCTCAACACAAATACAGGCGTACCCCAAGGATCTATCTTGAGTCCCTTCCTATTCAGTATATTTATCAATAACTTCCATACCACTATTACCCATGGCACTCGTATCCAATATGCAGATCATTCTTCTATAATCTACAGTGCCAAATCAGTCTCTGAGCTACAACGTCTTACTCAAGAAGCCTTTATGCCAACTAAAACCTGGATGTCAAAGAACCACCTCACTCCAAACACCAATAAAACAAAACTCTTTATATTCACCCCCAAAAAACAGCCCTCTCAACAAGAATTAATTCTCTGTCCACTCCCAAAACAACACTATCATTAAAGGCGTTCCAAGTACTAAACTGCTAGGTGTCATCATTGATGATAATCTAACATTTGACCTTCATATACACAGTAAGATCAAAAAAACACATCAAAAACTAGGTATCCTTTATAGGCACAACTATTTTCTTAACTTCTCTGTTAAAAAGGCTCTAGCTTCATCATTCCTGCTTCCATCTCTTTTATATTGCGCCCCCATCCTAATCAATATTCAGTCCTCTCTGAAAACTAAACTTGAGTCATACTATAATAAGGTTGCTAAATATATAATAAATGTAAAATTTTCAGCCCACCATTGTTTCTCTCTGCATCAACTAAACTGGCTCGAACTTCCTCATTACCTCACATATCTACAATTAACTACTGCACAGAAACTTATATACAGTCCAACAGCCTACCCCTTTCTCTCCCCTGTACTGGCTATGTATCATCCTAGCCGACCACTTAAATCTGAAAACAAAATGTTGCTGAAAGATGAAAAAACCCAATCTCTCAGCTGGCCAATTGCTGCACTCTTTTACTGTCTCAAAACTATGGAATAACCTCCCACCATCAATCAGAACAATTAGCAATCCTACTTTATTTAAGCAATTCCTCAGACTACATCTCTCTTCTCTCTGGCTTTGTACCTGCACCTTAACAACACCCCCCAAAACCTGACTTCCTCCATTGTAACCTTACTTTTCTCCATCTAAATACTTGCATAACTTCTCCATCCTCTCTTTCCATAGCTAACACCAGATGCTCTCACTATGTCTTGCTAAATTCCAACTACTTGGACTACAAATCTCCAATAATTATTATCCTTAATCTGACACTCTCCACTGCTAATAATATTACATAATATAGATGTGCATTTTGAGTGTAAACAATTTCTACTGCTATGCTCATACTATGGATGTAAATAATCTACACTATTGTGCTCTGTTTTCCATGAACAGTGACTGTATATATACTCTATATTGTGTGTGATATTTTCCTGTATGTATTTAATGTATGTAGAGCTTTTCTACCCGGGCCTCCACTGAAAATGGGCTCATCTAGGCCCAGTGGACCTTTCCGGTAAACAAACAAACAAACAAACAAATAAATAAATAAATAAATATGCAACTGTATCCTTTGGCAAACATGACTCCCTTTGTAGCTATCACATTGACAGCACATCCTTGAAAATTGATCCTGTAGTTAGGGATCTAGGAACTATGTCAACAATGAACTGTTCTTTAATCATCATTTAGCCACTGTTATAAGGAAGTCCCTTTTCATATTATAGTTTGCATCTAAATGTATTATGTCCAAGTCCAGGGATGTAATCATTCTACTGTACTTAGCACTCATTAGGCTGATCATAATAATACCCCTTTCATTATATATATCTGTCCAACCACTTATCGCAACTGGAGTTATTGCAATGTTTTCTCACTTAAAAAGAAAAAAATCAAAGCCTTAAATCATAAAAACTATACAGACTATCTCAAAATATAGTCCCTTTTCTGAGCTTCATCAGAACATGTTAAGAGGGTTAGGTATGTATTGCAGAGAAAACTATTTCTGTGGCACCATCTTCCACATCACATAAAACAAATGTAATTTGAATGAATAAGTGGGTAACCACAAATTCACCCCCCCAGTTTAGTACCTTCTCCCTCATGGATAGAAGAAACATGTAAATGTTCTAATGTTTCCTAATTTGGCTCATCTCATGGTAATCCATATGTAAAATAAAAGGGCTAAAAACTACCATGTGAATATAAGGTTAGACTTCTTAAGATCTACAAGGAAACTGTTACTAAGTATGTGATGGTAATTTGGTGCATATGTCTGTCTAGGTAGACTAAAGGGTAAGGTGCAAGTGCAAGTAGTCAGGTGTGAAGGGCAGCGGATCATGTATATGACCTACTCCACTGGTGTTTATCAAGGGGTACTATGCAGATAGCGCAGCTGTGGATGACAGAGGTCATGGATGGTTTAGGGGATGCCACTACTGCTATTTGTTATGTCAAAGTGACAACAAAGGGCATGGTGGTCATGCAGGTAATGGCTAACTGTTCAGACGTTAGAGGACAATATGATAACCATGTCAGTATGTCATAGCAACAACAGCAAATCTAGTGACTCAACCATGGCCATCTTCCAGCATATAGTGGATAAATACTATTCTATATGCCAGCCAGTAGTGCAAGACAGAGTAGGCAGGGAGTTAGCAGGTCCTGTGCAAGACATATATAAGTGGCACTGCCATGGGCCTTGTTTGCAGTACATAAGGCAGAATATGGAGAAATGTGAATGCAGTGCCATGCAGCATGGCAGAGGAGCTAATGCACAGGTGTGTGATAATGCATGGCTCTTGGCAGGCTTTAAGGTCAAGCTATGCCTGACATAGGATCCTTACCCTGATTGCTTGGGCATCATTCACAGTTATGTGGTCAGGGCAGCACCTTCACTTCCAAGAACAGTGAAGGTGAATTAGAAAGTGTGTAATCCCTTGGGCAGTGGGTGTTACTAACCACAACATATTTAGAAATTTGTTGCCATGGTATCTATATATGGCTATACTAAAGCAGTTATATACTTACCCCTGCTTCTGGAGAAAAGGGCCATATACCTTTGAAAGAGGTGCTGATTTTCCACAGTCAGCTCAAGAGTTATTTATTTATTTATTTATTTATTTATTTTATTTATTTTGAGATTTGTTAACTGGGTTAGTCTGACTGATCTAGAGCCCATTTTCAGAGGAGGCCCAGAGAAAAAAACTCCATATAGGCACATTAACATACAAGTAAAAGCAATTTAGCATACGAGTTTCTGGTAAAGATGTGTAATCAATAAGAAAATCCCAAATATAGTAAGCAATATGTAATTCAATTTGTTAGAAGTAAATTGGAAAATAATAAAATCAACAAATATAGTAAGCAATGTGGAGTTCAATTTGTTAGAAGTAAAATGGAGAAATCACAAATGCATTACAGCAATGTAGTAAGACAAATTCTTAGATGAATAAATGGGAGGGCAAGAAGCATAAGTGTAATATAGGATGAAAGAAAGAAAATGTAGGGAGTGAGAGCAACAATTAATGCAGACAAAGAGGAAAGGAACATACTACATGATTTATTAGGGCTAGGAAAAAGTGAGCAAGGGAGGTAACAAGGTGATGGAGAGGAGGATTTAAGATGCACAGGTAAGTAGAGAGATGGAGAAGGGAGTTACGTAGGGCTTTGTCAGGAGCAAATCCAAGAATTCAGCAGAGTGTCTTTTAATGTGTTTTGAAGATGTTAATGTTGGTTATGGCTCTGAAGGTCAGCGGAAGTTTGCTTAGGCAAGGGCAATTGAGTAACTGTAAAGAACTTTGCCAATTGTTCTGGTGGGCTTATAAACTTCGAAAAGAAGTTGGTCCTAGCTTCTAAGAGTGCACTTGGGAGTATAGTTGGTGAGGAGGGATGAGATAGAGGGGCAGGAAGTGGGTTTGTTAAGCATGGAGTGAGTAAGGAGCAATTGAGTAAGCAGTAGTTGTTTAGGGAATTCTAGCCAATGTTAAGTCTTTGATAGAGAGGCAGTGGTATGAGTTGTAGGGCTGGTTAGCTGTGAATCTGGCAATTTTGTTATAAGTGAGTTATAGCTTGGATTTGAGTGGGGATTGCAAGTTGGTTAAGATGGGAGAGGCATATAGTAGACTGGGAAGGAGGTAGGCATGGGCAAGAGAAAGTCAAGAGTCGTTAGAGGGGGAATTTGCATTGCTATACAATAAGCTGATTTTATGGTGTGTCTGGTGTGTTTTTTATACACCTTTGGACATGAAGATCAAATGTTAATTAGTCATTGATAATGGCACCTAGGAGCTTTGTGTGTGTTTCAGCCTTAATTGCTGTGTTATTAAGAGATGTGATAAGTAGAGTTGTGATGGCTGAGGGGTTTTGGGAGGAATAGGAGGAGTTATACTTTTAGGGACTGAGTAGAGCTGGTTATTGGTTAATCATATTTCAACTGATTTGGGTTAAAGTTTGTAGGTGAGTGAGATTGTCAGATATGGAGATTATTGTGGAATTGTCAGCATATTGAATAAGGGAGTAGTGAGAGTAGGAGGTGTGGAGATAGTAGTGAAGATGTTGAAAAAAAGTGGGACAAGGATAGAGCCCTGGGGAAGGGAGGAATGGAGTGGAGGAGGTAAGCCACTTGACAGACTAAAGTCTGCTGGTAAGGTGGCTAGAGAACCAGTTAAGAGTAGGGTTAATCAGACTGTGGTCAGATAATTTGTCCAGGAGCTTGTTGTGAGAGACAGTGCCAAAGGCTTTAGATAGGTCAAAGAATAGACATGAGATGAGTCTATTATCATCTCTGGCTTTGGAGATGCCATGAGTGAAAGAAATTAAGGCTGTTGCTGTGTGGTAATTTGGGCAGAATCTGTGTTGGGTATCAGTGAGAAGATTTTCCTGAAGATAATCTAGGAGATGCTTATGTATGTATCTTTCAAGAAATTTAGATGGGGGGATAGGATAGCTAAGGGCCTGTAGTTAGAGGGGTCTGTGGAGTGGCCTCATTTGTGAATTGGTATAATGTAGAATTTCTTCCAGATAGCAGGGACTGTAAATTCTTGTATGGATCTGTTGATCAGAAAAGAAAATGGGAAGGCTATAGAGGTAGCAGCACATTTTAAGAAGAGAGAAAGAAGATTAAAAGCAGAGGGAAAGCAGGGCTTTAGTTTGATAAGTAGAGTTTTTATGTAAGCTGTAGGAACTGACTTAAATGAGCAGGAGGTATTGTGGGTTGTTGGAGAGGGTGTAGAAGACAGGTTAAAGGTGAGATTATTTTGAGCTAATTTACTAATGGAGTCAAACTAAGAGTTTAGAAAGGTAGCAGTTTCAAGGAGAGAGTTATTTAGGCAGGGTTTGGAAATACTGAGGGTACCTGGATGGAGAATTTTGCTGACTGTATTCCAAAATCTTTTAGGGTTTGTGTAGTGGCTTACTTGAGGCTTTTATTAGAAGTTTTTCTTATCATTGGTAATATGTTTTTGGTAAGGTTCCTGAGTTTTTTATAGGTTTGGAGGTGAATATGAGATTTGGTTTTTAGCCAGTTTTTCCAAGCAATATCCCTCTTGTGCATTAGTGAGCAAGTGGATTGTGAAAGCCAGAGAGCAAAAGAAGATTTTACTTTTATTTTCCTGGGGGTGCAATGGATTTGAGAATGTCAAGAAAAGTTTGGTTTAATTTGAGAATGGCCTCTTCTAGGGGTAAGCAAAAAGGAAGAACCAGTTTATGGAAGAGAGTCTATTGTTAAATTTGTGGGGTTAAAGTTTGTGAGTTTACAACTCTTTTTGAATTTGTGGGTCCTATTAATTTGAAGAGAGAATCTTTGGATGGAAGTTGGCAGTTGGTCACTTATAGTATCAGGTAGTGTGCTGGGGTTGTGGTAGAGGTCAGGGTTAGATGTCAGGATCCAGTCTAGAATAGTACTTGGGCTGGTTGGCTTGTTGAAGCAGGTAGGTGTAGCAATTAGTTGTGAGAAGCCATGAAGATTTATAATGGAGTTAGGGGTGTCAGAGTATTCCAATCAATGTTAACATCACCCAGAATTATAATTTCATGTGATATAGTGTGACAGATCCAAGATCAGACCACAAGATTTGCCAAGCAGGACGACTCCCTTGAGTTACTCCATGTCCTGCTGACCATAGGTGAAATCTCCCTCAATATCATCGACAGCTACAAGTCCCAAACTATGAACCATGAAAACCACTATGCAGACCTGAAGTTACTAGAATCACTTACCATTCAGCACAACACACTACTCATGGGTGATTTTAATGACTTGGCTTGGAATCCAGAGCCAATTTCTCAGGGGTAGAACAGGGGGAAAACAGACTAGAGGTGGTGTGGGAACTGTAGTGAGGGAAAACCTTCCAAAGACAATGAGGGATATCATAGTTAGTAATAGATTCATGGCAATCAAATCAATCTCCAGTGTAAAGATAAAGCAGTATTCATAATCTCAGCCCATACTCCACAGCAGGATTGTGATAGTAAGAAAAAGGATGCATTCAGGAAGCAGTTACAGGGCCTACTAGATAAAGCAGGACGACATGAGTTGACATTGACAAGGAGGACCTAAATGCTCATAACAGGACAGACATACAGAATATGACATGAGGGCTGTCTGAGTCCACATGGTTAGGAAAGTGTGAACAAAAAAGGAGAAGTAATTCTAGATTTTGGCTTAATGATGGCTAACAAATTGTTTAGCAAGTAGGACAATTACAAGATCATATACAAGAATGGCCAACATGCAACTCAGGCAGACTTCCTCTTTGTGAGGAAAGGGCATTGATGTAGAATCAAAGATTGTAAAGTCATCCCCAGTGAAACAGTCCTCCAACAGCATAAACCACTAGTAGCCACAATCAACTGCATGAAGCTGCCAGAGAAGGCTTTAAGATCAACAGGGACTAGGCTGAAGATCTGGAAGTTGACTGGAGCAAAAGCACATGAATTCAATGAAATACTGAGGGGCCTAGCATCTCAGGAAGAAGAGGAAATATGTGGACCTGAAGAAGAATGGCAGTGTCTGAAAACAGTATGTGTGAGGCCTATAGAACAGATATGCTGCCAAGCTAGGTATGGAAATAAGGTACCTAAGAAAAACTGGTGGTGGAATGTAGAAGTCCAGAAGTTATCAAAAGAAAAGAGTGCAGGAAAAAGTGAGAGATAAATAACTTGGACAAGGTTAAGTTGGAATACTAGTTGGTTAACAAATATGCTGAATGTGCAGTTATAAAAACAAAGAAAAAGATATCAGGGGCACTTTAGTAGTTTCTAGAGGGTGATTCAGCTAATGGCATAAATAAATTTTATCAGGTAACAATGCAAAAACAGAATGAAAAAGAAGATCATCAGACACTGCTCAAAAGGGATGCCAGTAACAACCTGCTTACCAGTCCAAAGGACAACAAGGGCATTTGGAAGGAGTACTTCCAGCAGCTGCTGATTATAGAAAACCTCACCTAAGCTGTACCTGTCCTAGACACAGCCCGTAATGAAAAAGGAAGAAGAGCTGACCCTAGAAGAAGTAAGACCAGTACTAAGGAAATTAAGTCAGAGTTGGAAAAAGAAGCAAGTTCAGATGAGGTTACAGCAGACATGATCAAGATGATGGATGAGTTGGGGAGAAATGGCTCCTGCAGGTATTCATAGCAGTGTGGTGCAACAACTGTATCATAGATGACTGGAGAATAAAAACTATAGTACCAGTGTACAAGAACAAAGAGGGTGTTCACAATTGTGGGCAGCATAGAGGTATCAGATTCTGTCATACTGCATGAAAGTTCTGGAGAGGGTGATTGATAAACAAATATGCAGAGTATTAGAAAGTCAGATGGGAGATGAGACATCAGAGTCAGATCACGCTGTAGCACAGCTTCCCTGATGTTTCCAGTGAGATAGATAGTTGAGAAGAAGATGGAGGTGAGGAAAGAGTGCAACTGGGCATTCCTAGACTTGAAGAAAAGCATATGACAAGGTCCAAAGGAAGCTGATTTGGGTAGGCCTGTGTTTGTTTAAAGTCCAGGAAACATTGGTAGAATTAATGCAGTCTATATACAAATACTCAGTGATATAAGCGTGAACAGTGTTCTGACTCACAGAGGGGCTCCCAGTGGAAGGGGGTGTGCAGGGTAGAGCCTTGAGCCCATTGCTGTTCATACTGATGATAGACTAAATTAGCAAACAGATCGGTGGGGACAGATCAACAAAGCTGCTGTATGCAGATGATGTGGCATTACAAGCAGACTCTGAGCAAGAACTTCAGCAAAAGATAGGAGAATAGAATGCAAAACTGAATGCACATAGGATGAAACCAAGTAATAATAAGACATTTGTCGTGTCAGCAAGTGGAGGAAATCAGGAGAAGATGAAAATTGAGATAGATGGGAAAATAGTGAAATAGGTTAACAATATGAAATGTGTGAATCAACTTGGAAAACCTTAATGTGTGGTAACTGTGTGGAACAAAGGTAAACTACAGTACTAGGCCATCCTCTTCTATCACAATCAGATGTCTGAATTGTACACAGAAGTGACTATAACTGTGAGATGGAGGTGGAGGCTATCTGGATAAAAGTAAATGACCCTCATGTGATTTGTTCTGTTTAAATCATCTTTCAAAAAATAAGACATAAAATGTATCACAGAACATTCAGAACTGCTGAAGGCATGATGGTTGCCACACTCCAAGTCTCTAAAAGTATATTTTGATACAGGCTTAGTTTTGGTCTATGTTATAACTCACCAAAGCTAAAATGGGCCCTCCTTAATAGTTCACCAGAGGTCATTGTAGTTTGTGTGAAAGGGGGTTAGAGACAATGTCCTTATTTATTTAATTTTCTTCCCAAATCTCAGAGGTCTACACATGTCATTATAGCTTGTGTTAGATTGGGAATGGTGTGAATATTATTTCTTTAACTTTCCTCACAAACATCAGAGGTGTGCACAGAGGGTCGCTAGAACCTGTATAGCACCAGTGTACTGTCTAGGAGTAACACGTTAGAAATATTTCTGTGTTCATTTTTTCACTTTCTTTACCATCAAACATCATATGCATTTTCAGGTGGCTATCCCTTGTTGGAGTGTAAGGAGGAATGCTGTGTATACATATATATATATATATATATATATATATATATATATATATATATATATATATGTCTGACAGCGACAGGTCAAAATATATTATGCATTATGAAATGGCCAAGTGGATTAATGGATAAAGCATCAGCCTCTGGAGCTGGGGAGTGTAGGTTCAATTTTCAGTGATTCTTTGTGTTGTAGGCATAATGGTTACGTTGTTTACCTTATAAACACAAGGAACAATGTTTGAGTCTTACCTGAGGTATTTGGCTAGGCTGAAAATAGCCACTAAGGGCAGTTAGCTTAGAACTATTCTATGAACCTATTAGAGGGTGGGCGGTTGGTATAATGGTTAAGGTGTTTACTTTGCAAACATACACTACAGGGTTTGATTCTCACATGGGATCATTAACTAGACTTAAAATGGTCCACAAGGGCACTTAGCCTAGCACTAATCTATGAACTTATGTTCAGTTTGTTTTTGCATTTTTGTCCCGGACTAACAGACAGGGACACAGAGACTGACTATACTTTGGGATACAGATGAGAAGGCATGCTGAGTATTTGTATGACTACAGCAACCTGAAATGTATAGTCAAACATCAGAGAGGAATATGTAAAAGTGAGTTTTTTTGTATGGAGGGGAATAGAAAGCCAGGTACTATTCATAGATGTGATGCATAAATCCTAACAAATGTCTGTCTTCTCAGTTTATTGTGAACTGCTATTTTTGTCAGTTTTGAGCATTAAGTCTTGGATACAACTTATTTCTCCCTTGAAATATATATATATATATATATATATATATATATATATATATATATATATATATATTTATATATATATATATATATATATAGAAATAGATGCATAGGTTTACTATGGTTTTAGAGATCACAACAATGTCAAATTGCTAAATCATGCAAACAGAAGGTCGCAAGACGCAAATGCTGATGCCGACTAGTTCAAACAATGTTGAACATCAAATCTCCTGAACTACACAGACACAGGAATAAGTATTAACATGGATCCAGAAGAGGGGGGCAAGTCCAGGTGTTTGAAAAAGGGGTCATCGATATTCTCATCTTGCAACCCTCTGATCACATGATTTAGCAATTCAACATTATAACTATCACTAAAAAGAGAGAGAGTTATAGTATCGGAATCTCAAACGAAATACCAGCTTATAAAATCCTTAATAAATGTAGGAACTGTAAAACAGAAATGTCCATATGGTAATGCTGGAAATGGATAAATGAATAACAATGCTGCAAGAAAATGTATTGCATAGCTAAAATGGCTTCAGCCAAGACAGATTATAAATGTCTAGTGCTTGTATAAAATTCCTCTATCAAAAGCACAACTACTAATATAATTAAAAATGTAATTGATTGAAAATAATTACTTTGAAAAGGCAGATGTAAACCAGTTTACTTTGAAAAGGCAGATGTAAACCAGTTATGAGAAATAGCCCTCAGAAAGTACACTAACAGTCTGTGACTAGGTTAAACTTAACATCTGTTAACTAAAGTTCAGCAGAAAGGAAAGAAAGGTCACACACTGGAATTCAGCTGTATCATGGTAAATATTCTGTCAGGAAAATATCAAAAATGTCTGCAAATAAGGGTCAATCTGTAATTTTCTATCAAAGACATTTCTAAGCATGAAAAGATAAAATATAAAATAAAGTATATATATATATATATATATATATATATATGGATAATTGAAATAATGTGCATGTGAGAAACGCACACGTTTTGCCTCAGTGTTCTGTTTAAATATATGACAGTTTACTGTAAACTTACTGATCTAATTGCATTAAATTTTACATCAGTTGTATTACTCTTGTATTCTTTGTGTTTATGCTGCAAATAAATTTGTATTAATTCCTAATTAATGCAGAGCACAGACAGATGGTTATCAACTATAGTAGCAATAATCCAATCTTTTGTCACCAAATAACATTAATGAAATATGTAATTAATATCATATTAAAGATGAATGAATAAGAAGCTCTTATAGCAGCAATAGCTTGTTTAAAAATATCTCCAAAAACACAAAGCTGGGAATTGCAAGACACCAACCATAAACAAAAGTAAACCAGTTCTGATAGAACACTCGAGTGATGTTGACAGTAATCCACATGGATGTGTTGCATAAAAATAGTAGATTATTGAGCGCACTTTCGTCTTAGAAACCAAGACTTCATCAGAAAACAGTTACAATTCAAAAACACAGTGCTTTTATACCCTTAAGCTAATGAAATAATTAATTAGCAATCAATTATACATCTCCCCTGTCGTACTTAAAGCAGCATACCAATATTTCGTGATTTTAAAATGTTTTTAAAAAACTACAAGTAAATAAAGCTATAAAAATACAATGAAATACGATATTAGTACATTAAATATAAATTGATGACAATAATAATAATAAAATATAATTTAAACTATTCCGTATACATTGATAAGAATAAAATATAACTTTTTCTACTTAAAAGAAAATGTTTAAAGCTTAAATTAATGGTATTTTAATACAGGCATAATACTACATGCATCATTAATACCTGGGGGGTGGGCGGAATTCAGTCTTAGCTGCCACTTTAACTCTTCCCTATCTAACCTGTTTTTCCAATCACCACCCCTGATGTCATTACCAAGGTTCTCAGGAATACCGAAAAGAAAAGTTTTGCATAAACTGTTACCCTTTAAATGTTTGAAGAGAGCATTATTATCATCCTCACGTCTAATGGCATAAAGATGCTCGTAGATCCATTTATGCAAAGCCCTTTCAGTTTTGCCAACATAAAACTGTTGGCAGTTCTAACAAATAGAAATATAAACCTTTTAAATAAAAACTTGTAGTTTTTTAAAAACATTTTAAAATCACAAAATATTGGTATGCTTCTAGTACGACAGGGGAGATGTATAATTGATTGCTAATTAATTATTTCATTAGCTTAAGGGTATAAAAGCACTGTGATTTTGAATTGTAACTGTTTTCTGATGAAGTTTTGGTTTCTAAGATGAAAGCGTGCTCAATAATCTACTATTTTTATGCAACACATCTGTGTGGATTACTGTCAACATCACTTGAGTGTTCTATCGGAACTGGTTTACTTTTGCTTAAAAATATAATCTGAAGGTAGTTTTGTGAACAAAATAGAAGATGACATTGTAACATTATAGTAAATAGCACCCATTAAAGGATATGAAATAAAATATCTGGTAAGAGGAAACACTTAGGTAAATTATGAGTATGTATCTTTGTCAATCACTATTCAGCTAATCATTACTAGACCTATCTGTATTTATTTAACTACTTGTGTATTCTCCCTGATAGATTCAGTGCTTTTTCATATATATATATATATATATATATATATATATATATATATATATATATATATATATATATATATATATATATATATATAGATATATATATATATGTCTAAATGTCTTTCTTTATGTTTTTGTTCAGGCCATCACTGGATCAAAAAGTTAGGACAAAAATATTTAAAATGTACTTCAGAGTACCTGAAACCCTTATGGTTATGGTTAGGTAGTCTTGGTCAGGTATGGTCTGTTGTAAGAATGCAGAAAAATGCAAAACTGAAGAGTAACAGTGAACTTCTTTCCATTATCAGGATTACTGTTCAGGCCATCATTGGATGAAAAAAACAGTACCACATCTATGGCTCAATTCATTTATTTCCTCCACAATTATTACAGTATAGTCTAAGTAAGTTAACAGGTGTTGAAATGATGCAGGAAAAAAAGCAAAGTTTAAGATTGAATTTTTTTACTTAATCAGATTTTTCAGGCCATCATTAGATCAAACAAGGGTATTTAAAAAGTTCTGAAATGCACCTTAGATCATCTAGGGGCCCTTAAGGCTTCAGGAGGGCCAGGGCCTAGTGGCCCTGCAGCCCATAGCTAGCTTAATGATGCAGTTATTATCTCAGTAGTTATCATAGTGCAACCTTGGCTAAGACAAAGTATGAGAAAAATAAGAAAAAAAACTAATCTGGATGGTGTGAGTAGGCCAGGATAGAGAAAGATTATGGGAGGAATGGCTGATGTGTGTGGAGGGTACTGTGACACCTTTCACCTAGGATGCAAATTCAGCTAATCCCAGTCTGTTAGGCATGTGTGCAGGAAATCAGAAAATAATCTACTGAAGAAGATTTGGGAGACAGAGGAAGAAGGCAAGAGGAAACAAGGGAGTCCAGCAAAGAGAAGGATGGATTGCATGAAAGAAGACCTGTGACAATCAGACAGGACCATTGAAGAAGTTAGGTAAGTGGTTCACTGAATCAAGAGAGAAGGTGATAGTTAATGCAACACTCTGACTCCATGTAGAAAATGGGAAAAAAGGGGGCTGATGGCAGTGATGATGTTCCTGACATATACAGCTTAGTCTGTGTGTGTGTGTGTGTGTGTGTGTGTGTGTGTGTGTGTGTGTGTGTGTGTGTGTGTGTGTGTGTGTGTATGTGTTGCTCATTTTACTTTTGTAGATATGTAATAACTTCTGTTTTAAGGGAGTATGCTAGTTTTCTCACTGAATTAAAAATGTAGATTTAGGAGAACAAAAAGTATATGAGTGATACTTTCCTTCAGTTTATATTCGTATTTACTGCATCATTAATCAAGGCTGGAGGTAATTCTGTCAGAATTCAGCAGTGTCTTCACTTAATGCAATGACTGAACTGAGGACATTTATAATGGAAATGGGATACTAAATTAAGTGTAAAATCCTTAAATAGTATAAAATTTAATGATTTTTTTCAAGAATTCTGGAAAATGAATTAACATATTGTAATGGTGTGTTCGTACACAAGTATTAACTGTGATGGCTAATTATTGTCCCTGTTTACCTGTTAACAGTTTTAATACAGAACACTGACAGTCCTGTTTAGAAGTGTGGATAAGGATACAGATGTAGCCAAAGAGCATGAATTTTGTTAATTAACTCTGAAGCAGACTCTCTGATGTTTCTTTTCTGTTCCACTAAAATGAGGACGGGAAATAATTAACAGGAAAGTTATAAATAAGACTTGAATCTTAAAGTGTTGGTGAGGTACACATCAGCTGGATTAGCATTAATATTTCACAAAGAGTTACAGGACCAGGTACCTTGCTATGGGAGTTGCAAGAACAGCAAACATACACACATTTGAACTGCAAAGACACAAATTATTTGACTACTGAAGTGTGTCAACTAAAGGTGTCATTGACTATAAATGGAGCTTGAAAAATTTGGCAGTTGCATGGAATGCTAAAAAAGAAATAATGCAGAACGACAGAGAGAAAGAGAGAGATGTAACTCCTGTTCACTATCTTTGCATAGTAAAATCATTCATCTTAAAACTGGAAAAAACACAGCCACCAATGTGACTTTCAGGAGCTGGAATCCACTGATAGTCAGTTAGCTCACAGAATTTTTATTTAAAAAACAATAGCATTCAATAATGAAACATTTGCAAACTTCTAAAAGAGGAAACGTGCATCATAAAAAGTAACAGCAAGACCATATTCTACCCTTTTACCTAATAAAACAGTAATTTTCAAAACACAAGGAGAGCCCCTAAACTGTGCTGTTTTTACAAAAATGAGTGTAGATGTCTGCAAATCGAATAAAGGATATGAAACCCTGACACTTATGTTGGGGAAAAGGTTGTAGTCCTCAAGTGTAAATGCTGAAGGCTGAGTGGTGTCTGAGTTAATACTTCTTATATCTCACTCCTCCACAGTCCTCTGTAATTTCTCATTTTTACATCACTCATAACCATTCATATAGGACAACTGATCTCATTCTTACATCACTCATGACTGTTCATATAGGACATCTGAGCTGGGATTTATAGACATTTCACTAATGTATTGCACATATTAGAGCAGATAGAGGCAGTGTGCAGGTTTTGGGTGGTTTAGACACAGATACTGCAAACATGTAGGGGAAAATAAAGTGATGTCCTTTCTATGTAAATGACCACATGATATAGAAATGAGAAATCCTATGCAAGTGAGGCTCAATCCTGGAATGATCCAGAAATGTGTAAAATAGATATACTCTGCCAAGGTGGAAAAGTGTTCTAACCATTATGGGCTTTTGGTGTACAGGGAAATAGATACACAAGGATTAGCACCAGCTATTGAAGAAGAGCATGTGATGGTAGCCACTTTCAGCACTGGTAACTGTGACGTAGCAGGTCATGGCCATCCACTCCAACACAGAAGGTAGCATCAGAGCATTACATACCATGATCTCACAGACCTGAAAATAACAGAATGATATTTTGTAGACAAAAATACCATATCTGACCTAGTCAAATAATGTCACACATAAGTGGAATCAAACGGGATGCATGTATTGCTCATTAAGTAGACACAAAGCTATGTGTAACATTAACCATGTTAGTTACAAGGTCTTTCCAATGACCTACAGGGACACATTGAGGAAATGGGGACATCAAAGGTGTCAGCCTCAACAAAGCCTATATAAGTTCCTCAACATCATGTTACAACATATGAAAGAACATATTTTGCTTCCAGGACTGATGTGAAAAGCATCACAACTAGCGAGCTTTTTCTAGCATTGGTCATTTCTCTGAGGTCTTAAGAGTCACAAATTGTGCACATATTACCATCAAGGATCCTCCTGTTACAAAGGGACTGAGATATATTGACATGAAAGGCATCCACTTTCTTAACTCCCAGATGCTCAGCAATACTTAGCACATTGTATATAATGTGCCCATGCACCATCCAAACAGTTGCCATGATTCACACATATGGCACATGTTTGGTCTATTCCAGTGATTCATGTGTGGATGTGTTTGTGTGTATGTGTGTGGAGGGAGGCTTCAGGTTAGTAGGTGCATGGATAGGCAGCTTACTCAGGGCAGTATACACACATATCACGAAGACAAGAGCTAATAATATATGAGTATGATCACTGTGTGTTGCAGGCAATGCTAGACATGCCTTAGAACCATGGATAATGACCCCGATCCTCAGATCCCAGAACCAGGCAGAGACTGTGTAAAACAGTTCATGGAGAAATGCATAATGTCATGGAGCACATTTAGACAGTGAGACTGCCAATTGCCAAGGGTAGCAGGATGTCTAGGTATAGCTGACAGTGAAGCCATCATTGGTCTATGTAGTCTGGTTAAGGTTGCATCTGGACCTTACCAAGGTCATGGACAGCATGGCCTGCAGATGAGGACTGGAGGGCAGTCACCATGTATCTCAGCAAAACACCTATGAAGGCAACATTTGCCACTAGAGACTTGAGCAGCAACATGTGTTCCCTGCCCCTGTAGTGTCTATATTAGATACTCGAACGTATGAAAGTTTGACTGTCATATGGTCAACACCATATGATCAAACTTTCAAAAGTTTGAATATCTAATAAAAAAAATAAACTACATGAAACACCTACCTGAACACACTAAGCAGGGGGGCAAGCCCCCTGCACCCCCCACACCCCTTGCTCTTTAAATATACCAACTCCGAGATTGCACTACAGTGCAGAAAAGGGAAATCTTCCCATTCCTCACTGTACGGAGATCTCAGTTACAACGTTTGAACATTCAAAAATCCAATCACTGTGGAGGTGCTGCTCATCAACATACAACCACAGATTACTGTGGAGGTGCTGCTCATCAACATACAGCCACAGATTACACTCCCAGTCCTTATAATGCTGCTGCTGCTAGTAGTTGTCTGTGCCTAAATCTGTGAGTGCTCTACCCTGAGAAGGGACTGACTTGTAGTCATGGATATGCCATAAACCCCCACCACCACTGCCACCACATCTTCCCAATAGTGATATGCACATATCAAAGGCAGTGTGAATTTCAGGTATTGTGTAGGTTGGAGACTAATGAGGAGACTGGATGGCTCGAACAGTTACTGGGGGTAAACCTTGCACTGGTGATATTGGTCAGTCTGTACCACCACAGCAGCCTGTGTTGTTCACTTTGAATATGGCTGAGCTCTCCCATGGCACTGTTGCACATAGCGTCACAGTGTCACCAGACTGGGCTATATGTACACTACCATTATCATCAGCCACAGGTGACTTGTCAACATCTGGCACATGTTGTCTCATTTGCTGAGCCTCCACTAGAAGAACATGTGGAAACATGAACATTAACATGTGATGCCTTTGAAAACACTAACACATATGCCTATACCCCCCACCCCCATGGCCTGCATAGTAATAGACAGCAGGCTATGAGCATAACGTAAGGAGATATACATATATTGATATCTAAATTGTAGCTGCATCCCAAAGGTACCTGAAATGACGGATCTGCAGACTGTCCTTGGTGATTCAGCTCCGTCACACATTCAGTGCACTGTACCATTCTGGGCAGGACTGACCTAGTACATTCACAATGTTACTCAAGTAGGCATTGCTAGCCCTGTCCCACATTCAAGCTAACCCTGGGTATGAGAACCTACACCACCTCTACTGATAGGGACCCTAGAAACTCCTCCATCTCAGTGAGCTATTTTTGTCTTGTTGGTTCATCCGCTGTGTTGAACATGTTCTTGGAAATATCCCATTCCTTGCCCTTTGCCTGGAGTATCAGATCTGTCATCATTGCATAGACTTATTGCATAGATCTATTATAGTTTCCTACAGCTGGATCATGGTCAAATGGGGCCCTAGACAAGGTAATGGATCTGGGCTCCCTCCCCAGTGTCCCTGCCTAGCAGCCATACTAGCGTCCCATTATTTGTCTCTCTCTTCCCAGTTACCATAAAACACTATTTAAACCTTTCAGTGTACATACTATTTTCTTTTTAATTTCTACAATGATTACAGATATTTGGATTTAATTTAAAACTTTTATTTCAAATTTTATAGCTCAAACACTGATAGCCATTTGCTAAACAAAACAATACAGTCTCATAATGAAAACAGACTTAGCTTGAGCAACAGTAAACTTCTCTGCCCTTGAAACTCACATTCCTTGAAACTGCATTGAAACCCACATTTGCAGAAAATATATCTGGCCAGTGGCAGATTAAAAGTACCTTTGGGCTGTTTTCAAACCGTTGGCCACTGCACACATTTTAGGACCAAGCAGAAATGCATGTGTTCTTTGATTCACTTTCATGATTGCATTAAATTATATTCTTTGCCTAATACACCACCAAGTGTTAGAGTGTGTTTTAAATTTGTAGTTTTGAACATTTTTCCAGTAAGCAGTGAAATAAAGCATATGAATGAATACTGACAAGGCTACCCATTTCAGAAAATTTCAATCATAAAAAGCTACTCAAACTGTTGTCATTATAATCCACCAGTAACAGTCAATATGCACAGTCTCTGAATAATTCTACATTAAAGAGATTTGTAATTAATAAAGAGGTTGCTGTTGCCAAACAGCTTTGCATTTTAGTGTTTCATATACAAATCCAGTGCCTGCAGCCACTGAAGAATAAAATTGCCTATGTTACTTGAAAAAATGGTGTGCTGTGATATAAAATAGGGAATGGCTGGCAAACAGACAACAGGTTCATAGTTGCATCTCATCCAAAGGAGGACACACTCAGGAGTGCAGCACCCCCCCCCCCACTTATGCTGCATAGTAGGGTTAGCAATCGAACTACCTGGCATGGAAAGAGAACCCACAGC
The DNA here is from genome assembly GCF_019279795.1 of Protopterus annectens. Taxonomy (NCBI): domain Eukaryota; kingdom Metazoa; phylum Chordata; order Ceratodontiformes; family Protopteridae; genus Protopterus; species Protopterus annectens. Next base: position 313,275,518 of record NC_056730.1, read on the forward strand.
CTTCTGCATTAAAGGTAAATATGCCACCTGTTGCACCACTGCCACTGAACACTGCACCTATGAAATTTTATGACTGATATTTATTTATTTTATTTTACATTTGTTGACTGGGATAGTCCGACTGGATACATGTCCATTTTCAGCGGAAGCCCGGGGAGAAAAGCTCCAAGATAATAATACACATTGAACATTTAGTAAATGCTAGTTTCAAGCAGATTGCAGTCATAAGCAATACCAGCATTTAGCACATATAGTACTAACTTATTATAAAATACTTTACAAAACATAACATTATTTTCAAAGTTAAACATACATAACATTACATTCAGGTTTAAGACACAATGAGCAGCAGTTATACAATTGACCTTTCCTAAAATGGAATGGTAGAAAAAAGCTAGAAGTAGTTCAAGGTAAGGCACCTAGAGAGGTCACTAGTCGGGGTTAGTGCAAGGACATAACCAATGAGTTTTGAAGTATTTCTTGAGCTTGTTTTTGAATTGAGTTAGTGAGGGTTCTAAGGTCAAGTCAGCTGGGAGTCTGTTCCATATTTTTCCAACAGAGATGGAAAACAGAGAGTCCCCAGCTGAGTAGGTGGATTTGTATGTTTGAACTAGGAAATAGGATATTGACAAACTGTAATCCTCCAGGATTTACAAAACCCAAAAATCAATAAATTATTTAATTAAAGGTGACCTATCAGTTAGTGTGAAGGATTAAGTGACTTACTTGCCAATTATCAAGGCTCAGTGTTTGATTCTGAGCAAAGTCACTTAACTAGACAGCTCACCAAACTGTAGCATTGCACATACAGACACACACACACACACACACACACACACACACACACACACACACACACACACACACACACACACACACACACACACACACACACACACACACACACACGCATGCACAAGCACACACACACTGCAGCTTAAGTCCTGCACATGGTCTGCTCCATTTGCTGGGTAAATCCTCCTTGCTGGCTGCTCTCCTTGCCACACCAGATCCTGATGCATCTTGTCTGCAACACTTTCACCCAGGATGCACATGCCTTGTATGTGTGGTTGGCTTGCAGTAAGACTTTTTCTTAGGTGGTGAATATTTCCTGCTCTTGCCTTTCTCAGGGGCTGATGGCAAGCAGTATGCACTTCTACGTTAAACATCTTCATCAATGGGTTTGTCAAGCAGGATATGGGAGGGATCAATTTATGTCCACTGCCTCCCTTCACCCATTCTGCAACTGATTATCAGCCCCTTGTACCGCACTACACAACCATCATAGTACACACTGATGCCATAGTCAAAAATCCCGACACCCCTTCCTCCATCTGCCTATTGGCCTTATGTTGTGCTTTTCACACCCAGTTACAATCCATTGTGTGCTGCCATGCCTACCCCTAGGTATGGGGTCATCATATCCCTTGCATTTTCTCCATTCCTAGGTGCCTGATGGTCAAAGTGTACTCCATCACCACAGCTTGACATGCCAGAGCCATTTGATTGTACTGTGTTAGACCTCACACATACCCAATGGTATGCATCTTATTGACCAGTGTTGACTACAATGCTGGAGTACATTATCAGGTTGGCTTCCTTCCTTTAGTATTTTAATGCCCAGTTCCACAGAATTATGAATCAAACTGCTATATTCCAAAGATTTTCATCTACAAATGTTCTCATAAAAATGGGCTTTATATCATGCTAAGATTCTTGTAGCACATCATTTATGTTAATGGGCCAATTTAGCTCCTCTTTTTCTGAATCACATCAAGACTGCAATACTCTATCCATCCTATCTGGCATTATCCATGTTCATTATGGGTCTTAGAAAACACGTGACAAACATACTTGTACTCACAGGATACATGGACCCATTATGCTATGATACTGCATTAGTAATGTGTAGCAGTGCCCCACTGCAGTACTTTGTTGCACATCACATGATGTCCAAAGTTACATCCATACACATGGGGCTGCCATTTTGTTCTTTGAGATGAACCAGTGTGAATGGATGTGGCTTTCTTAGGCACTGTGAACTGAAAAGATCCAGTAGTATGTGGCAGGAAGAACAATATCTTCTTGTTCTTCCTGCACAGGGACTTGCTATGCACTTTCTGAGACAGAGTGTTGGCCCCTTGTACAAGACTGATACCTGGCATGACCTTGCCAGGATGATGAGTGATGCCTCTGGTATCACAAGTTCTGGTGAGAATTGCTTGAATCAGTTCAGCAGTCATTGGTGACACCAACCTGACCTGCGTTGGTGGTGGCAGGCAGAGATTAGGGAGAGACAGACAGACATGTATTGTAAGGATTTTTTTCCTTTTCTTATACTATCATCAGCTTTACACATGTATTCATTCAGGTGTGCATCCTTTTTACTACAATGGCTGAAGGGCAAGAGCTCAACAAGACAGGAGGGAGGAGCAATTCTCCCAGAAGTGAGGTATGTATGTCATGTGTAGCACTCCAGTGTGTAACTGCAATTGTGTGTGTACAGTATGTGTGAATACTAATGGGTTCTCTGTTTCTCATTTTTCTGCAGGTCCAGTTGTGGCTAAGTTTGTAGTGTGGTGGTCACCTCAACCTCTGCTGGCAGAAGCATGTGATGCTGGATCACCAGTGGTCACAACACCTGACTTTCAGAAGGGGAAACTAGACCCCTGCTCAAGGTGACCTGAAGGGATCACAGGTGGCCTCAGTGACTACTTCTCAGGTGATGGAGTCAAGGCTCCTCTTCCAACAGTGCAAGTGGTTCTCTCACCATCCCCTAGTGTCAGTTATGGAGGCTAATGTCTTCTGAGGTGCACTGATGACTTTAAGACCACCTCATCATGATGGAGTGCCTCCTGGCACAGTTCATAGAGTTCACAGAGTCACATAACTGGCAGGTCCCAAACATTAGGCCAGCAGATGCACTGCCTGCCCATGATATCAGCCAAGATGGTTGATTGTTGGTTTCTGGGTTGGTCTGGCATCCATCCATCCATGGCCCATGTCCTAGCCTAATCCATGTATTTCCCACCCTATTGTCATTTCCCATAATTTATTCATGTCCAGTTCACTCCATGACCAACTGTCCATCATCGGTCTGTCTCTGTACACCCACTTTTGCCCCTATCCTTCTTGTTAAAATTCCTTGTAGATCTGTGTTCATCCATGGTCATCCATACCATATGAGTGTATAAATCCCTGCTGTTTGTGTCTGCAGCTTATGTTTGTTTGGCAGCCTCTTTTGCCTTCCCTTCTCTTTGTAACCCTTCCACAACTGCCTACCACAATTCTTATTTATATTTTGCATATATATATATATATATATATATATATATATATATATATACATGCATTTCATCGAACAACCTTCCATCAATCAGGTACAACACCAACCTACAAAGTGGAATCTCCCTGTGGCGAATGATCGAAATGTCGAACAAAACACTGAATTTGACAATTCTGACTGCTCTACCACCTAAACAAGCACTACCATGGGTCACAAAAGGGGGGGCATTTTATGTTTCGCTTACTTTGTGTGCGAACTCGCAGACATGCATTTGAACATTTTCCGATCAGCCATCTACCAGCCAATCAAATGTGTGCATACCACATATCTATCTATATATACATATATATATATATATATATATATATATATATATATATATATATATATAGGTTCATAGGTTCATACTAGGCTATCTGCCCTAGGGCATTTATAAGCCTAGCCAGAATGTGTTTGGCTTTCGCCACCCATTTTAAATTTATTTTGCTATGCCCTTTTTCGAGGTTAGTATACTGTGCCTCTGTCTAACAGTGACACAGACGTGATACCCGGGGTAAACCTATGATCTCCCATCCACTCATCAAGATTCCTCTTGAAGAGAGTCAATGAGGGACTCTGCCTAACCTGGACTGGGATTTTATTCCAGAGTGAAGGGAGCCTCTGGGTTATGAATCTGTCCCTCCAGCATGTCCTATTTATTTCAGTGCTGAGGTTCAAGTCTCTCGAGAGCGTAGCTCGATGGGATTTGGATTTTCTGAGGTGCGGCATGTCCATTAATTCCGGGTTGGACATGGCTTTATACGTCAGGCACAGATCGCCTCTGAACAGGTGGTATGCCACTGAGTAGAGCTGGAGTTTCTTTAACCAGGCAGCATATGGCATCTGTTTGAGCCCTTTGATCCTCTTGGTGAGGTACTTTTGGGGTCTTTCCAGTTGCTGCAGGTGTCTGGTAAGGTACATCCCAAAAGGGCATTGTACTCAATTATGGGCCTGATGAGGGATGAGTAAAGAGGCATGATGACCTCCCTGATCTAGATGTGAATCCCTTCATGATTAGGTGGGCTATATAAAATGTTTTTCTAACCACTTTGGCCACGTGGTTGTCAAATGAGAGATTGCTATCAACTTGGGTCCCCAGGTCCCTGATTACTTCTTCTGTACTTAATGGATTACCACCTATGTGGTAATTTGTGGGCACTTTGTTTTTGCCAAAGGGGATGACTATACACTTTTTGGCATTTAGCTTGAGGCCATGGCTCTGGCACCAGTTGTCTGTTTCTTTGAGGCCCTTTTGGAGGATGCTTGTGTCGGCTGGAGAGTCGATTATGGTGCCCAGTTTGCAGTCATCTGCGAACTTGGTCAGCCACAGTCCTTCCGTGTTGGCCTGTACCTCCGAGAAATATATACCGAACAAGAGAGATCCCAGGACTGAGCATTGAGGGACACCACTTGTAACTGGTTTGGAGTCTGACATGGCTCCAGCAATTCTAACCATGTGGGTTCTGTCCTTGAGCCAGTTTGCAATGCATCTAGTGACATAGGGGTTTATATTTAAGCTGGTGAGCTTATCTATAATGCCCGAGTGGGGTATTGTATCGAAGGCTTTTGCGAGGTCCAGGTAGGCTGTGTGGACTACCTTCCCCTCGTCAATGGCCTTGGTGACTGTTTCAAAGAAATCAACCAGGTTTAAGAGGCAGGATCTGCCCTTAACAAAGCCGAACTGGGTAGGATCCAGTGTCTGTAGGTCCCCAATATCTTTATTTATGAGGTCCATGATGATCCTTTCCATAGCTTTGCAGACCAAGCTAGTCAGGCTTATGGGGCGATACTTTCCAGGATCCGTTGAGGCACCACCTTTATGGAGAGGGACCACTGTTGCTGTACGCCACTCTTTGGGCACATATCCTGTAGTAAGGCTGAGATTGAACAGTAGTTTTATGTTTGGGTTTAGCTCTTCTTGAGTTCATGTAGGACACAGCCCGGGACACTGCCTGGTCCCATTGATGCTGTGTTTTTTGCTTTGGAGAGGGCGGCTCTTACCTGAGCATCTGAGATGTCAGGGGGGGCAGCACTCTGCTGGGATAGATATTTCCCTTTTGGTGGGGAGGGGAGGGGGGTTTGCGCTGAACCTGTCAGCTAGGATGTTGGCAATGTCTGTGGGTTCAGTGTATTTTTTGTCATTTTGGACTAATTCTGAGCATATCTGGGAATTACCACCCAGGTTCCTAACATAACTAAAGAAAGCCTTGTGATTATCCTTAGTGTCCTGTGCAATTTTTCTGTCGAAGCTGGCCTTAGACAATTTTATGAGTGCCTGTAGTTTTTTGCTAATACTGATCAGTGATGCCTTCCCTTTTTGGGATTTTGCTCTATCATTTAGTAGCTTCCTCCTTCTATTGTATAGTTTGTTTATGGCTGGGGTCCACCAGACAGGACGTCTGCCTTTGGAGGATTGGGTCTTGGTTTTACTTGGGATTGCATGATCCATGCATTCCTGAAGGTGTTCATAGAATGCGTTTATAAAGGATTCTGCGGTCTGGGCTGTATTTTCCATAGGCCTGGGGGCTTTGAAGGATTCCACCTCAGTTTTGAGGAGTGTGAAATTTGCTTTAGAGAAGTTTTTCACTGTGGTTTTCTGGGCAGGGGGTGGGGTCGGGATGTGAATATCCAGTGAGATTAGTTTATGGTCTGATCTTATCAGTGAGGGATACACTTCTGGTCTGGAGTATAGAGTCCCCATGTTGGTGATGATCAGGTCCAGTATGTTTTCCCCTCTTGTGGGAGTGGTAACAAGTTGTTCCATAGCATTTGAGTTTATAAATTCTGGGAACCTTTGGGCTAGGGTGTTGGAGCTAGAGTAATGCTCCCAGTCTATGTTTGGGTAGTTGAAGTCGCCCAATATAATGGTGTTTGGAGAGACCTTCATATTTTCCAGTGTTCTCAGGAAGGCCGAGTGGGGATCCTGGGTTTGGGAGGGTGGTCTGTAGCAGGCTATAAACTGGAATGCAGTTTTACCCACTGTTAGTTGCACATGGATAGTCTCTGATGCTTCGTGCTTTGTCACCAACCTGGAGGTGTGGGTATCTTTGATGAATATCGATACTCCCCCTCCTTTTGTGGTTCGGTCCACGTTTTGGGGCCGAAAAGCATGGTATGAGGTATAACCTGGTAGTGCTGGGGTGCTCTCGGGAGCTCTGAACCAGGTTTCTGTTACTGCACAGATATCTATGTTCTCCATGCTAAGGAGAGTTTCGAGTGCATGCATCTTGAGGTTTAGACTTCTGGCATTGAGTAGCATTACTCTTAGTTCTTATCCCTTGTGATACCTATGGAGGTGGGTTTGTCTTTTGAGCCTTGCCTAAAAAAGGCACTATGGGGGTAGCAAGAGCCTTTGCCAATATCAGAAAGCCCAGGGGTGACAGGTGCAAGCCGTCCCTAGCGAAGCATCGTGGCTTGTCGAGCATATCATCCCAAGCTTACAGGCATTGGATCCCCTTTGAATGACACCAGTACTTAAGCCACTTGTTGAAATTGATCATCTTGTCTTCATATTGTGGCATCATTCTTGGTGAGGGTAAGATGCTACTCAAGGTCAGGGTCATACCGGCCTGGGCTACATGCTCAGAGAGCTCCTTTATGTCTCTTTTCATGTAGTCCAGGGAGGTACATCTCAGGTCATTCACACCAGCATGGACAATGACTGAGTCATATTTGTACTTGCCTTGGAGTGACCTGAGTGCTTGTGTTATGTGGCGGATCCTAGCACCCGACAGGCTGCTCACCGTGACCCTCTCCTTGTTCAGCCTGGTGAGCGGGACGTCAGTGTGCCTGACGATAGAGTCACCTATTACAAGTGTATCAGGTGTGTTGTTTAGTCTTAAGGGCTGTGACTATTCGGCACACTGGCTTTGTGAGATATGTGTTGCACGTGTTTTGTTTTGGGGTAGCGGTTGCTTGGGTGTCTGCTTTGGAGGTCTCTGCTGCTTAGGCAGATCTTTATTTAGAGCCTCAGTATGTTTTTGTGTGATTATGTGTTTGGTTTGCTGTCGTGGTAGGTCTATGTGAGACTGGAATTGTAGTGAGTGTGGTTTCCTTCTCCTCCTGACTGGTTATTCCAGTACTGAGTTGAGAGAGCTTAGCCTCCAGTTTGGCTATATGGTTGCATCTCTCACATGTGTTGGAATTTGTTGGGAGGAGGAGAGGGTTGTCTGTGTACACGAGGCAGTTGTAACATTGCCTCAAGATTCCCAGATTCACCAGCTGGACCGGAAAGGAGATTGACAACTGACCTTTGGACATGCTAGAATAATATTGGGAATTCCTTAATAATTGAAAACAAGGGCCAGTGGGGAGTGAGGGTGTAGTGCTTTTAATTTTTAGTGCTGACTTATATAATTGCTTTAGCGAGCAAGTGCCAGGTAACTTAAGTGCAATATGTTACAGGTAACTTAAAAGCAAAAATGACAAACAGTAACTTTTTTTCAAGTGAAACAAGGAAATAAGTGCAGTAAGCAATGCAGATATCACTAGTGATCCACAGAAGCACTGAGAAGCCGCGTATTAGGTGGAATTAGCGTTCCAGGGAAATAACAAGCAAACAAACAACAAGCATATAAACAAAGCTAGATTCAAAGATAAAAAAGTCCACTTCCTTTTGGAATATGTGCAGATTCATAATTTATGCTATTTTGTACATTTCCTTCAAAGTAGAACCAATCTGATTTCCCTTTAGGGAATGTTTCTCTGGAATAAATGCATGCTTTTGTCAAAGGAAAAGATATAAGATATATATGGCTTTTTCTACACCACAGAAAATTGCCTTTCCTCTTCCCACCTGTCATACCTTTAATTATCCTTGTATGGTTTCATCTGTTTCCTATTCTCTTTTCTTTTCTACTTTCCTGCCCCTCCCCCCATTTCTGATTAATTGAGTTGACAATTTGATGGACTGTAGCTCAGAAGGTTACCTAGAGTGGTATCTATGAGGTGAGAGAGCACACATAAACTGTGTTGTGCTGGTTTGTCTTTGCAGCAATGTCTGCCATATCAGTCAACTGCCCTTTTATAACGACATTTATCCACTGAGCCATACTGGTGCTACTCTTCCTTTTAATATAGCATCTCTGTTTTACTAGGCAGTTCTTTCCTTCATATGTCTGTGCTGTATTAGTCATAATACACACCTAATTAGCTTTGGGACGTGTTGCACCATAGGTTACATGCTATTTGGCACTGTGTAAGTGTGCACTCCTTGCCTGTGAATCTCATCCTTAATATTATACAGAATGTCAGAAGGCATAACAGAGGGTAATGGTGGGATTATGATAAACAGCCATGTACGTGGTTCTAAAATTATAAAGAGAAACTAATTTAAGTACTGACCTAGGTTACCCAAAAAAGATTGGATTAAGAAGAAATATAAATGTCCTTTTTTGAAGATTTATACAATGGCTGCTGACAGAAAGTCATGCAAATCAGCCATGTCAAAAAAAAAGAAAGAAAGAAAAGCAAATTATTCCAGAGAAACATTCCCTAAAGGGAAATCAGATTGGTTCTACTTTGAAGGAAATGTACAAAATAGCATAAATTATGAATCTGCACAGATTCCAAAAGGAAGTGGACTTTTTTATATAATTTATGAAATGCATGCTTTTGCCAGTCAGCTAGGTTAGATGGACCTTTTCAAACTCCTTTCAGTCAGCAAGAAATGTGATATGTAACAGATATGGGTATTTAGAGTAACCAAAGAATCAGTATATTTCTGTAAGGAAAGCACAGTACATACCTGCACAAATCCATTTAGAACAAGCAAACTCTAATAAGACAGTGGCATGATATTAGAAATTAACCCGCAAACCCTGGCACTCTTAATGAAAGGCCCTAACCACTGAGCCACTATACTGCTCTGGTGCCTAAGAGCTTGTATTATAAGCTCAGCACACAATAAAAGATGCAGACATGTTATTAATCCTCCCTGAAGGAAGCAATTAGCCATAGCTTATGAGCATCTAAAATTAAACCTTTGAAAAAGTGGAAGTCAGTCCACCAGAAAAACTTATCAGTTAAAAAAAGAAGATTTTTCTAAAGGAAAATGATTTGCTAATATTTATAGGTTCATAGGATGATACTAGGCTATTGGCCTGGAGGCCCTTATAAGCCTAGCCAGGAATTTTGTCCATGTTCCCTCAAAGTCAGCACCTGTTTCCCCTGTCCAGCAAGGACACAGGTGGGATTCCAGGGGTATATTTTTTGTTTTCCATCCAGTCGTCCAGGTTCCTCTTAAGGAGGGCTAGAGAGGTATTCTGCTTGACATGGAGAGGGAGTTTATTCCACAGATGGGGAAGTCTTTGGGGCACAAATTTATCCCACCAAGTTCTATTAATGTCACAGACTAGATCAAGGCCTTGCATGCGGATTGCGCCACTGGAGTTTGTCTTATGGATATGCATCTCCATCAAGGCTGGGTCTGAAATGACCTTGTATGCCAGATACAGGTCACTTCTGAGCAGTCTGTATGAGACTGAGTAGAGGGACAGAGCTTTTAGCCTATCTGTATAGGATAGGTTTTTGAGACCCTGGATTTTCCTGGTCATGAACCTCTGTGGTCTCTCCAACTGCTGCATGTGCTTGGCAAGGTACATGCCAAAGGGGGAATTGTACTTGATAGTGGGCCTGATAATGGAGGAGTGCAAGGATGTTGTGACCTCCTTGTTCCTGGATGAAATACTCTTATTTATGAGGTGGGCCATGTAGAAAGCCTTCCATACAATGGAGGCAATGTGGTGGTAAAAGTCAGGTTGCTATCAACCTGGGTGCCCAAGTCTCTCACAACTGATTGCATGCTTAGTACATTGTTATTAATGTGATAATTAGTCAGGATGACATTTTCCCCAAAGGTGATAATGATGCATTTCTTGGCATTCAGTTTGAGGCCATGCTTCTGGCACCAGTCATTAGTTTGGGTAAGGCCATCACAGAAGATGTTCACATCACTAGGGGAATTTAAGACAGGGCCCAGCTTGCAGTTATCTGCAAACTTGGTCAGCCACAGACCACTGGTTTTGGCTTGCACCTCAGAAAAGTATATCCCAAACAGTAGAGGCCCCAAGACCGATCCTTGGAGTACACCGCTCATTACGAGTCTACTACTAGAGGTGGCATTCCTTACTTTAACTGAGTGGGTTCTATCAGTGAGCCAGTTAGCTACCCATCTGGTAACATATGGGTTGATGCCTAGCTGAGAGAGTTTATCTTTTATGCCTGAGTGGAGAATAATGTCAAAGGCTTTGGCTAGGTCAAGGTAGGCGGTGTGCACTGTCTTCCCCTTGTCCATGGCTTTGGTGACTGTTTTCAAAGAAGTCGACCAAGTTTAACAGGCATGATCTCCCTTTGACAAAACCAAATTGTGTGGGGTCAAGTCTTTGGAGGTTGCCAATGTCCTTGTTTATAAGGTTCGTGATAATGTGTTCCATGGCCTTGCAGATCAGGCTAGTTAGGCTGATGAGCCTATAATTGCCTGGGTCAGTGAACACTCCACCTTTGCGCAGAGGGATGACAGTGGCCATCCTCCATTCAGCTGGGATGAAGCCAGTGCTCAGGCTTTGGTTGAATAGGGTGTCTAATGGAGCTGACAGCTCATGCCTGAGTTCATGTAGGATACAGCCAGGGATGTTAACAGGTCCCATGGAGACTGTATTTTTTGCCTTTGAGAGGGCATTATGGACCTGTTCCCTGGTGATGGGGGGTGGCAGGTGTATATAAATATATATATATATATATATATATATATATATATATATATATATATATATATATATATATATAGATAGATAGATATAGATATATAGATAGATAGATATATATATCCCAAAACAGTCTCTGGTGCACAAACCAACAAATATTCCATTCCTGATCAAAGAAATAGCACTCATTTTGAGAAAAAAGTCACTAAAATAGTGATTTTTATTAAATGAAGAAGAAATGGTCACTTAGATAGAAAGCAGTCTGGTTAGCAACATGTGACCATGCAAACCGATTTCGCCCACTGTCATCATCAGTGCAAGCCAATATCTTACAGCATATCTAATTAAATAACCTATTTTTGTTTCGTAGTCAAATTATATCCATAGGTTCATAGGTAGATACTAGGCAATCTGCCCTAGGGCATTTATAAGCCTAGCCAGAGTGTATTTGGCTTCCGCCTCCCTATTAGATTAGCCTACTGTGCCTCTGTAAAGTAGGTCACAGAAGGTACCCTTTAAGATTAGTTTACTGTGCCTCTGTCTAGCAGGGACACAGAAGAGATCCCAGGGATGAATTTGCGATTTCCCATCCACGCGTCCAGATTTCGCTTGAAGAGGGTCAGCGAGGGGCTATGTCTAACATGAATTGGGATTCTATTCCGGAGTGAGGGGAGCCTCTGGGAAATGAATCTGTCCCTCCAGCATGTCCTATTTATTTTTGTGCTGAGGTTTAAGTCCCTGGAGCGTATAGCTCTAAGGGACTTGGATTTTTTGATGTGGAGCATGTCCATTAATTGTGGGTTTGACATGGCTTTGTACGTCAGGCATAGATCGCCTCTGAGTAGGCGGTAAGCAACTGAGTAGAGCTGGAGTTTCTTTAGTCGACCTGCATAGGACATCTGTTTATAGCCCATGATCCTCTTGGTGAGGTACTTTTGGGGTCTCTCCAGTTGCTGCAGGTGTCGGGTACGGCACATCCCAAAAGGGTCATTGTATTCAATTATGGGCCTGATGAGTGACGAGTAGAGGGGCACAATGACCTCTCTTGATCTAGATGCAACCCTTTCGTGATAAGGTGGGCTATATAGAAGGTCTTTCTAACCACTTTGGCAATGTGATTATCAAAGGAGAGATTACTATCTACATTGGTCCCCAAATCTCTAATTACTTCTTCCGTACTTAATGGATTACCACATATGTGGTAATTTGTGGGCACCTTGTTTTTCCCAAAGGGGATGACTATGCACTTTTTAGCATTTAGCTTGAGGCCGTGGCTCTGGCACCAAGCATCCGTCTCTGTGAGACCCTTTTGGAGGATGCTTATGTCAGCTGGAGATTCGATTATGGCCCCCAGTTTGCAGTCATCTGCGAACTTTGCCAGCCATAATCCCCCCGTGTTAGCCTGAACCTCAGAGAAGTATATACCGAACAAGAGAGGTCCCAGAACTGAGCTCTGTGGGATGCCACTTGTAACTTGTTTGGATTCGGACATGGCACCTGCGATTCTGACCATGTGGGTTCTATCCCTGAGCCAGTTTGCAACCCATCTTGTGATATAGGGGTTGATACGTAAGCTGGTAAGCTTATTTATGATGCCCGAGTGGGGTATTGTATCGAAGGCTTTTGCAAGGTCCAGGTAGGCTGTGTGGACTAACTTGCCCTCATCTATGGCTTTGGTAACTGTTTCAAAGAAATCAACTAGGTTTAAGAGGCAAGATCTGCCCTTAACAAAGCCGAATTGGGTAGGGTCCAGTGTCTGGAGGCTCCCAATGTCTTTGTTTATGAGTTCCATGATAATACGCTACATAGCTTTACAGACCAAACTAGTCAGGCTTATGGGGCGATAGTTCCCGGGGTCTGTTGTGGCACTACCTTTGTGGAGTGGGACCACTGTAGCTGTACTCCATTCTTTGGGTACATATCCTGTAGTAAGGCTAAGTTTGAACAGTGACTTAATGTGAGGGTTCAGTTCTTCTTGGAGCTCATGTAAGACACAGCTTGGGACACCGTCCGGTCCCATAGATGCTGTGTTTTTTGCTTTGGAGAGGGCAGCTTTGACCTGTGCATCTGTGATGTCAGGGAGGTTACATTCAGTTGGGATAGGCATTTGCTCCTTTGGGGGGGGGGGGAGTTTGCGCTGAATCTGTCTGCCAGCATGTTGGCTATGTCTGTAGGTTCAGTATATTTTGTACCATTATGCAGCAATTCAGAGCATATCTGGGAGTTTCCACCCATATTCCTGACATAACTAAAGAAGGCCTTGTGATTATCTTTAGTGTCTAGGGCAATTTTTCTTTTGAAACTGGCCTTTGATGATTTTATGAGGGATCAAAGTTTCTTGCTAATACTGATCTGAGATGCCTTCCTTTTTGGGATTTTGCTCTGTCATGTAGTAGCTTCCTCCTACTGTTGTATAGCTTATTTATGGCTGGGGTCCACCAGACAGGTATCCTGTTTTTGGAGGAGTGAGTCTTGGGTTTATTTGGGATAGCATGATCCATGCATTCCTACAGGTGCTCATAGAATGCATTTGTAAAGGATTCTGCAGATTGGGCTGTATTATCTTCTGGCCCAGGGGCTTTGAAGGATTCCACCTCAGTCTTGAGAAGTGCAAAGTTGGCTTTTGAGAAATTCTTTACCGCAATTTCCTTGGCTGGGGGTGGGGACGGGATATGGATGTCCAGGGAAATTTGTTTATGGTCTGATCTTACCAATGAGGGGTTTACCTCTGGTGTGGAACATAGAGTCCCCATGTTGGTGATGACCAGGTCCAATATGTTGTTCCCTCTTGTGGGAGTAGTGACCAGTTGTTCCATCACGTTAGAGTTTATAAATTCAAGGAACCATTGAGTGAGGGTGTTTGGGCTTGAGTAGTTTTCCCAGTCAATGTTTGGGTAGTTGAAGTCACCCAATAACATAGTGTTTGGAGAGACCTTCATATTCCCCAGTGTTCTCAGGAATGCCAAGTGGGGTTCCTGTAATAGGGAGGGTGTTCTGTAGCAGGCTATAAACTGAAAGGCAGTTTTGCCCACTGTTAGTTGCACATGGATGGTTTCCGATGCTTCGTGCAGTGCCACTAACCTGGAGGTGTAGGTATCTTTGATGAATATAGATACTCCCCCTCCTTTTGTGCTTCGGTCTGAGTTTTGGGGCCGAAACGCATGATATGAGTTATAACCTGGTAGTGCTGCGGTGCTCTCAGGAGCCTTGAACCAGGTTTCTGTTACTGCACAGACATATATGTTCTCCATACTGAGGAGAGCCTCGAGTGCTTGCATCTTGAGGTTTAGACTTCTGGCATTGAGTAGCATTACCTTTAGTTTTTTTATCCTTGGGTTGTCTATGGCGGTGGGTTTGTCCTTTGAGCCTTGCCTAAAAAAGGCACTATGGGGGTGGCAAGATCCTTGGCTAGTATACGAAAGCCTAAGGGTGACAGGTGCAAGCATTCCCTAGCAAAGCAACGTGGCTTGTCAAGCATGTCATCCCAGGCTGACAGACACTGGATCCCCTTTGAATGACACCAATACTTTAGCCAATTGCTGAAACTGATAATTTTGTCTTTATACTGTGGCATCATTCTTGGTGAGGGCAAGCTGCTACTCAAGGTCAGGGTCATACCAGCCTGGGCTACATGATCAGAGAGCTCCTCTATGTCTCTTTTCAGGTAGTCCAGGGATGTACATCTCAGGTCATTCACACCAGCATGGACAATGACGGAGTCATACTTGTACTTGCTTTGGAGTGACCTGAGTGCTTGCATTATGTAGCGGATCCTGGAACCCGACAGGCAGCTTACAGTGACCTTCTCCTTGTTCAGTCTGGTGTGTGGGACGTCAGTGTGCCGGAAAATAGAGTCCCCTGTAACAAGTGTATTTGGTGTGTTGTTTGGCCTTAAGGGCTGTGACTGTGAGGCACACTGATTTTGTGAGATATGTGATTCGTGGGTATTGTTGAGGGGTGGCTGTTGCTTGGATATCTGCTTAGGAGGTCTTTGCTGTTTAGGCAGATTTTTATTTAGAGCCTCTGAGTATGTTTTTGTGTGTTTATGTGTTGGGTATGCAGATGCAATAGGTCTATGTGAGACTGGATTTGTGGTGCGGGTGGTTACCTTTTCCTCCTGACTGACTGTGCCAGTCTTGGGTTGAGAGAGCTCTGCCTCCAGTTTGGCTGTGTAACTGCATCTCTCACATGTATTAGAGTTTGTTGGAAGGAGGAGAGGGCTGTCTGTGTACATAAGGCAATTGTAACATTGCCTCAAAATTCCCAGACTCACAAGCTGGACTGGAGAGTAACCCTGAAACTGACCCTTGAACATACCAGATTAGTATAGGGAACTGTTTTTTTACTGATCAGATTAGGGAAGGGAACTGATTTTTCACTTGATCAGGAAGGACCAATTGGGAGCCTAATACTTATGAGAAGTCAAGGAGGGTGTAGTGCTTTAGTTAGTTAGTGTTTCCTTATAAGAGCTGAGCAGGTGCAAGGCTTTAGAAAGAGAATAGAGTGATTACTTTAAGAGTTTGAACAGTTCTAAGGGAAAAAGTGAAGAACAGACTTTGTGGAGCCTGGAATAGTTTAAACCTGTTTGGCACTGCCCGACGCTGCTCAGTATACAAAACAGCGCAAAAAGAGAGGTGCTTCAGCAACAACTAGCAAGCCTGGAAAGACGCCAAAACCACGAGGCAGACGGGTTTTAAGAGAGAGAGATCAAGGAGTTTAGAATTGACCCAAAATGGCCAATAAAACTACAAAATGGTATTTTGACCTACATGAAACTCATGAACAACCTGCTGCTCAAATATCTTGACTGCTGGGTGGTGTAGTGGTTGGAATGCAGATTTTTTAAACCTAAAGGAAGTTTCGGGCACACTTGTTACATAGGGTCATAGGTTCATAGGTTCATAGGTAGGTACTAGGCTATCTGCCCAAAGGCATTTATAAGACTAGCCAGAATGTGTTGGCTTTCGCCACCCCCTTAGATTAGATCCCTGTGCCTTTGTCCAGTAGAGCCACTGAAGTGATCCCCGGGGTTAACTTTCTGTTTCCCATCCACTTGTCAAGGTTTCTCTTGAAGAGTGTTAGTGAGGAGCTCTGCCTAATGTAGATTGGAATCTTGTTCCAGAGTATGGGAAGTCTCTGGGACAGGAATCTATCCCTCCAGCACGTCCTATTTATTGTTGTGGTGAGGTTTAGATCCCTAGAGCGCGTGGCTTGAGGACATATGGTTTTCTTTAGGTGGAGCATGTCCATCAATTCTGGGTTGGACATGGCCTTGAATGTCAGGCAGAGATCACCTCTTAGTAGGCGGTATGCAACCAAGTACTGCTGGAGTTTCTTCAGTCGTGTTGCATAGGGCATCTGTTTGAGGCCAGTGATCCTTTTGGTGAGGTACTTCTGTGGTCTTTCCAGCTGTTGCAGGTGTCTTGTAAGGTACATCCCAAATGGGGCGCTGTACTCTATGACGGGTCTGATGAGTGATGCATAGAGGGGCACAATGACCTCTTTTGATCTGGATGCAAACCCTTTTGTGATTAGGTGGCCACATAGAAGGATTTTCTAACCACTTTGGCAATGTGATTATCAAAGAAGAGATTACTATCTACTTGGGTCCCCAGATCCTTTATAACGTCTACCATATTTAGGGGGCTACCACTTATGTGGTAGTTTGTGGGTAGTTTTCCAAAGGGAATGACTATGCACTTTTTGGCATTTAGCTTGAGGCCATGGTTTTGACACCAGGCATCTGTCTCAATGAGACCCTTTTGGAGGATGTCTGTGTCAGCCGGAGAGTCAATTATAGCCTCTAGTTTGCAGTTGTCTGCGAACTTGGTCAGCCATAGTCCTCATGCACTTGCCTGTACCTCTAAAAAGTATATGCCGAACAGGAGGGGTCCTAGGACTGAGCCCTGCGGAATGCCACTTGTAACCAGTTTAGAGTCAGACCTTGTTCCCGCAACTCTTACCATGTGGGTTCTGCCCGTGAGCCAGTTGGCAACCCATTTCATGATGTAGGGGGTTATGTTCAGGCTGGTGAGCTTGTCTATAATACCAGAATGGGGAATGGTGTCAAAGGCCTTTGCAAAGTCTAGGTAGGCTGTGTGGACCACCTTTCCCCTGTCCATAGCCTTGGTAACTGTCTCAAAGAAGTCCACCAGGTTTAGGAGGCATCTTCCCTTTGACTATAATAGTATTTCAAATTCAACATATGGCAAAATTCTTTGACATCCATAATGATGGAAAATTAAAAGACAAAAAAAGAAGAAATATACTATATTTAACATGTCACTTTCAATATTAGATAACTCAAACAAAGATAAACTCACCACCAGATCATTTTCACTCTGACAATTAATGGTCTCATTTGGCTTATTGTTCTGAATGTTTCTTCAATCTAAACATAAAATATTAGAGCAAAAAGAAAAACATTGGAGTGCTAATTTTGGCGCAAAATATAAACATGGTCTTAATGAATATTGGTAGGATAAGGGGACCATAGGGTGCTGTTAGGTATCTAATAATAAAGGTATATTTATTTATGAAAGAAAAAACTTACCTATTTAACTTTACTTTCTATTGTAATATAATATATATTGTAAAAGCTGATGCATGGGTTGTTATTTAAAAGAATGAGTTTGGTTAATTAATTTTATGTGGCAAAAAAGCAATACTGTAGCTTTAACTGGAAGGTATTTAACTGTGTATGTGCAAGAGCTCAGCTTGCACTCATAACACCAGTTAACAAAACCAGTCTGCATGGTCGCATGTTGCTAGGCTGACTGTTTTTTATCTAAGTGACCATTTGGTCTTCATTTAATAAAATCACTATTTTAGTGACTTTTTTCTCAAAAATGAATGCTGGTTCTTTGACCAAGAGTGGTGTGTGTATATATATATATATATATATATATATATATATATATATATATATATATATATATATATATATAGAGAGAGAGGGGGGGGGGCTGTACTGAGTTTTTCTCCAAAACACTCAAATGTCAACATTCACAATGTTAGAATGTTGACATTACAAATGTAAATACATTACTATACATGCACCAAGCAACAGCATCAATGCATACAAAAATAAAAATTAAAACATAGATTAAAAACTTTGTTTTTTGCAGGGGACCATATATATATATATATATATATATATATATATATATATATATATATATATATGGATTCCTATTACAAGAATGAAAGTTCAGTACTTCGAACTTGTAATAGGAAGCCTCACTTCTGCGAAAGTTCACTTTAACAAAAGTGAACTTTTGCACAAGTGCACTTCACCGAAAACACTGCAGCACAGTGGAGGACATTAAAACAAGCTCTGTCCTCCATTATGGTGCACTAGTCATGGACCTTAGGGTTAGGGCACGGGTTAGGGTAAGGGGATAGTTAGTAAAGCTATCCCCTTACCCTAACCCATGCCCTAACCCTAAGGTCCGTGACTATCGCACCATAGTGGAGGACATTGCTATGTCCTTCACTGTGCTGCAGTCATCACGGACCTTATGGTTAGGGCACAGGTCATAGTAAGGGGATAGCCCGGCTATCCCCTTACTATGACCTGTGCCCTAACCCTAAGGTCCGTGAGTACTGCACAGAAGTTCAGTACAACACCCGTTCGTTGTACTGAACTTCGCGTAAGTGCACTTTCGATTAAGTGCACTTTCGCTGCAGTGAGCATTCCATGACTATTTCAAATTAGTGAAAATGCGATCTAGTGTATGGAACCTATATACATATATATATATATATATATATATATATATATATGTATATGTATATATATATATATATATATATATATATATATATATATATATATATATATATATATATATATATATATATATATATATATATATATATATATATATATATATATATATATATATATATATCCCTCATCAAGGCTGTGTGCCCTTGAAGTTAAAATATATTAGCAGGGGACCATGCACTGCAAAGTGCAGCAGGAGTTGATCCTTTATGGATATTTATGGCACCAATTTATTATCAAAACTGAGACAAAGCTTATTCAATATCAGTTTCTTTTCTTTCTTTATCACTGCTACATAACATGGCTATTGCAATGTGTTTATTTACAGTTCCCATTTAGGTGACTAGTACCTGAAGTTATACATTTATAGTATCAGAGGTGAAATAGAAATATCAGAGAACGTTATCAGAGGTGAACGTTGCTATGCCATTGTATTGCAGTTTATTCTTTTAGCTAATTCTGTACTAAGATAAATAAGACTAGGGACTTTTAGCAGTATGAATAATTCTAAGGTGAATGCTTGGAAGCAGCTTGAAAGTATTTGTTTACCATTCCTGCATTTAGTCTATAGTTGTGTGAAGACTCCCTAATAATTATTATTCTGAGTATTGAGATCTTGTTTTTAGACAGTTTTGTGTGTGTGTGTGTGTGTGTGTGTGTGTGTGTGTGTGTGTGTGTGTGTGTGTGTGTGTGTATGTGTAATTATCTTAGAATATTGATTCATCATATTTTCTTATCCAAACATTGTTATTACACCTAACTTTTTTGCCTGACTGTTCTTACATATCAAACAGAAAACGGGCACTTACATATTACTTCAGGATAACTTGTTAGCCTCTGGCTAAGTTGCAGGACATTACATAATTCAAAAATGGCATAGATGGAGAGGGTCAGACTTCTTTGAAATCAATTGATAT
This sequence comes from Protopterus annectens, assembly GCF_019279795.1. Lineage (NCBI taxonomy): Eukaryota > Metazoa > Chordata > Ceratodontiformes > Protopteridae > Protopterus > Protopterus annectens. Next base: position 313,295,252 of record NC_056730.1, read on the forward strand.
TTCTACTGTTTACTAAACAAACCCTGAAAGTTATATTCCTAGGTGTTAAAGTTGCCATTTTCATTTCCTTTGAAAGTTCTGATTTATTCAAAGAAACATGAAAATCTTTATTGAGAGTTAAAAAACAGATTTTGTGCCACATGGCTATGTACAGAATAAGGCTAACTCTTTTAATTATTACATTATCCTGCGCCACTCTTTGTAAACTATAATTCACTTATGCAGAGTTTATGTTTAATCAGTACTTTTCTTTTCAAAAATATGGATATTGACCAACAGCTTTGTAGAGGGTACAGTGCTGTTAAGCATCAATAATATTCCTAAATTTACTTAAGCTTGCCTAGTGGAATGTTAGTGATGGGTCTAATAATTAAGATAATGCGGGAAGAGAGTCATGCATACTTCTCAACTGTCCAGATTTTCTTAGAATGTCCAAATTTTGCCTCATATTTTTGTCCCATACAATATGTGGTTTTCTGGCAAATCACTAAGGGCTGAAGTCAGTAAATAATGATATACATTTGACTTTCAGATGTAAAACCCTTCAGAAAAATGTGTGCTAGCAACTCTCCATGTTTATAAGAACAATATTTCAAATCTGTCCCTATTTTTGTGCCTTTGTCCGACCATTATTTTAGGCTTTGTCCAGATTTCTTGCTCTAAGAGGTTGAGAGATATAGAGCAAGGGATGATATTTTCAACCATAACTAACGTCTCCAAAGAAAACATAACTTCAACAAATCTTTTCTTGTCTTCATGTGAGCATTCCAATACTAAATGATAAACAGTGAAGTTTCATCTTATAAATTTTCTCATAACTCATAAGAATTGATTGCATTGCAAACTCATATATTAATTTCTCAGATGGACTCATACCTGCAAACCAGGCTCTTATCTTCTAATTGCATTCTAATTATACTGCTACTTCATCTAGCTAAAGAAATACAGGTCAATAAGAATAAAAAAAAATAACTGAACAGATGTACTCAATCACAGGCATACCTCTGAATTGTCCAGATTTTCAGAGAATGTACACATTTTTTCCTCATATGTTTAGTCTATTCCATATAAACTTTGTGCTTTTCTGGCAAGTCAGTTAGGACTGAATTCATTAAATAATGACAGACATCTGAGTTTTAGACTTCATTTCCTTAAAAATGTACAGTAAGACAAAATGCTTTATTCTAGCGACTTTGTAATTTATGAGTTATATTTAAACTGTATCCCTATTTTTGCACCCCCCCATTATTTTGGTTTTATCCAAATTTATTTTGCTAGGAAGTTGAGAGGTATTATTAGAGAAGACAAATAAGTTATTCCTGTTTGCTCCATATATGACTAGTACCACCTTTATCAGCACCATGTTCTATAATAATAATAAAGCCTGTAATATAACGTGTGGATTTAAAGAACTTAATAATATCACTGCTATTGCACCTGTAAAATAATGTATTAAGTGTACTTAAAAAAGTAGTTGAAATTATTTCCACCACCCAAGCACATCAACATTTACAACATTATTATTATTATTATTATTATTATTATTATTATTATTAAGCAGTGATTGAAAAGTAAATTGAAACAGTAATAACTAGAATCACAAGAATAATAAAGGTGCTCCTGAATAAAGAAAGTTCATTGTCATTTGAGGAAATTTGTTCCCTGATACATCATGCCAAAATCTGTCAAAGTGCAGCTGGATTATATCAATAGCCAAATCACTAAATTCTCACAACTAATGTGTGGTGGGTCATGGTTCAGTTTTAACTGCACATCACTTTTAGGTTTACCAATATCTAAGTAAAATATCACATCAACCACTGTGATTTAGTCAACACAGCTGTCAGCTTTTAGTATCCTTGGCAAAGTGTCCAACAAATAATTAAAAGGTAAATCAATAGCAATAATTAATTATCACTCTTCATAGAACATAATTTATAAGAAGATATTCCTATGCTATAAAAAACAGGAAGGATGTCAAAAAAGTGTTAAATACTTGTTTATTTTTAAAACAAGCTTCTGCAGTCAAAGCAATGCTATTACAATAATCTCTTTTTGCTTGTTAGCTTTTCCAAGATTTATTTGAGTGGTTGAATAGTTTCAGATATATAAGCAAAACACATCCTCAACTATTTTTTCAGATAAATTAGTCACCAGTCATTTTATGTTTGTTCCTGAACATGACATAGTCAAGAAGAAAAAGAGGTTAGGTAATGCTTATCTTCTTTTTTGCCCACTGCAATTTGACTATGAGCATCTTATTATAATCTATTAACTCCATTTTTGTATTCCATCTATAAATTATAGTAATGAAGTGCTTAAAAGAAAAATAACATTATTTTGTCACAGTGGAGAGAAATAATTTTATAATATAGTAAATCAGGACTACAACTTCAAATTAAATGAGTTGACAAATCTTCAGTGTGTCTATCATCACAATATGCTGGATAGCATGCTATGTGTGCCTTTTATGTGCAAGCAGAACTTGCAGTACATATAAAAGACCATCCCCGGGATTCATGAAGCTTGCACCAGGCGCAGGTGTAGCATCGGCAATCTAACACCAAATACGGCCACCGAGCGATTCAGGTACGAGCTGTTTCCATGTGCACTATCTGCGTACGCCACGGCTGCACAGCTCCCGGTGCATGTATACTAATTACCCCATGCGCAGCAGCGTAGCATGCAAATGAAGGTATATAGCGATTTAGGAAGTGGTGCAGACGTAGTGTAAGCATGCAGAAATGTAAACTGAAAAAAATTGCTTGCATTTTTTCAAACATAAAATCTGAGCCATGACAGCGGACCAAACTCATGTATTATGCTGCTAATATATGCCAATGGCTAAATATATAGCCATTGGCATAAAAAAACATGCACAACATATAAAAAACAACATTTAATGTCATGCCCATGCTAACGTGAAGTAAAATTGCAGTGCATCGGTGCACAAACGGGATCACAATGAAAATATATTTATATGTAATAAAACTGCAATGTAATACATTTTATGACTTCCCCATAATAGTCAATGGCATGCATGCAACACCACACCATGGCGCAAGGGTTGCTAAGGGGCTGTGACAGTGTTCTGTGTGGTAACTAGGAATTAGTAGTCAATGCCATGCAAATGAGACAAGTAATACTGAATCACAAAATACCCGCTGGGGTAAGGATGTACCTCACAGCGTACAACACCGAGGTGTGGCTTGGACATAAAGATGACATCAAGAGAGGGGTGCGCCACCTTAGCTGTAAGAACATTGGAGCATTGCTAATCCGGTTTGTCTGTTGCTAAGCAAAGCCGCAGGATAGGGGTCTGTTGAAGTAGCCATATCTTTGCTTAGCTGAGAGCACACAAGGTAACTGAATGTGCATGTGAACATGGATGAAAACGCACTCGAAACCCGGTAAACGGCTGTGCGCGGTGCACACCAGAGCTGAAACAGGAAGGATATGGGAAGAAAATAAGGAAATGCTACATTATGGTAATTGGAGTACAAATGAGTAATTAACACCTAGGAACCCACAGTGGGCCATTGACAACAGCTAACAAGGCTTCTAGCAGCTACCTGCAGAACAGGAAAGGGGAGGTGCCATACTGCAAAGAAAAGAGAACTGTCACAGCAGAACAAAGCAAATTTGCAGTAGATCAGCTACATAACACATATCGCTACACAATCCTGGGTTAGGAAAGTACAAAACAAGAAAGCCCGCAGCTGGATGCATGCCTGATAATGGGAGGGGAATCGGGTTGAAAAATGAAGTAAAGGGCAATAGATGCATCATGGCAGCCAAGCGTAATTCAACACCAAAGGCCCCACAATAGCAGTACCTGCTGTAAAACCCATAAGTAAGAAACCCTGCAGCTGGAATTGCACATACACACCCAATTACACCAGCAGCATCCATAGCACAATAGCATAAAGTGTGAAAGCACCTCGCACACACTTGTGTATTCCCAGACACTCTGCACCATTGGTGTATACAGACAGGGAACTTTTAATATGTGCATGTTAGGGGCTGCCACAGCTTTAATTCACCAGCATATGTTGGAGACTGAAGGTGGTGTGGGTGATGATGCTGACAACCATCTCAGGCACCGGAGGAGGAGAAGAGTGTTCAGACCCAGGGTAACCTGCCAGGGGCTACATGATCTGGAGATAGTAGAGTATTACAGGGTGGACAGGGACACCATACAGCAACTTGTTGAGCTGTGCCGGCCATGCCTCAGAGCCAGACATAACAGAGGGGAACCCATCCCAGTGGACACGACGGTATGTGTAAGCTTGAGAATACTAGCCACAGGTACCTTTCAAAGGCCAACTGGGGATATCATGGGGATCTCACAAGCATCAGCATCCAGGGTACTCCACCAATTCCTGGATGCCTAGTTACCACATGCCAATGAGTACATATACTTCCCCTGAACACAGGAGGAGTTGGCCAGCAATATGCGTTTCTTTCACTGTGTGGCAGACTACCCAGAGGTACTGGGTGCAATAGACTGCATGCACATACACATCAAGTCACCACCCGGTGAGCAGGGTAGATGCTACATAAACTGCAAGGGATACCCCTCCATCAACTGCCAGGTCATGTGCAATGCCCAGGGCATTATCATGGATGTGTGTGCTGGCAGCCCTGGAAGCTATTATGACTCCCACATCTGGCATGCCACACAGCTGTATCAGGTATTTGCCAGGGGGACATCCCATATGGCCACCTGATGGGGGATGCTGGCTATGCACTGGAACTGTGGATGATGACTCCTATCAGAAATGCACACACACCCATGCAAGAACGCCATAATGAGGCACACACATAAACCAGAATCATCATAGAGCGTGTGTTTGGGATACTGAAATCACAGTTCCATTGCTTGGACATATCTGGTGGAGCCTTGCAGTACTCTCCAGGCATGTGTGCTCACATCTTCATAGTATGTGCCATGCTATACAATATGATCCTGCAGAAACAGCTGCAGCAGAGACAGAATGGTGAAGGCTCTCACAGCCCACCACCATTGCCAGGGGTCCCACAGGCACAGAGGGACTCAGACCATGAACACCCTGTGCTAGCCCCAGTAGACAGACTGAGGCATGCCCAGTATGCCCATACCTTGGCAAAGCGGAAACAGCACAAACACTGACAGTGTAGGCACCTATGGATTGACACCCTTCTCCACCTACACACACAGTAAACATGGATGGCACACACACATGACCACCTGTAAATTGTCATGTATAGGTGGTCTACTGTGTGCGTCCTACATAGGCACCCCTCAACTATTGTACACACAACTGCCATTGGCACAAGGTAAGTCAATACTTGAACAGTAAATTAAGCTATCAGCATGTGTCGATACTGTATGTATAGGTTCATAGGTACATAGGTAGGTACTTGCCTAACTGCCCAAGGCCATTAATAAGCCTAGCCAAAATGTGTCTGCTGTCGCCACCCCATTGATTAACTAACTGTCCTCTGTGGAGCAGAGCCAATTGCGGGATCCCTGGGATGTATCCACTGATCCCCACCCACTCTGCAAGGATTCGCTGGAGTATTAGTGAGGGGCTCCATATAATGTCATCAGGGATGCAGTTCCAAAACATGGGGAGTACCCATGACAGGAATCTGTCACTCAAGTATCTTCCAGTTATGGTTGTGGCAAGGTGTAGTTCATTACAGTGTGTGGCTTACTGTGACATGGATTCCCATAGGTGGAGAATATCCATTAAGCCTGACTTGGACACGGCTTTGTTGGCCAGCAAATATCATCTCTGAGTAAACGAGATGCCACTGAGTAATGCAAGAGTTTATGCAGTCTGGCAGCATAGGACACATCTCTGAGGGCATTATTCCTCTTGGCGAGGTACATTCGATGCCTTCCAGCTGTTGGATGTGTCTTCTGAGGTACATCCAAAATGAGTTATCATATTCGATGATGGGATTAATGAGTGATGAGTAAAGGGGCACAATAACCTCAGTCTGTTTAGATGCAAACCCTTAAGTAATCAGATGGCCTACATAGACGGATGTCCTAACTACTTCGCAGATATGATTGTCAAAGGAGAGATCACTATCTAATGTAGTCCCCACATACCCATTACGTCGTCTGAATTATAGTGTCTGCCACTCGTGTGTTAATATGTGTGTGTGCAGTTTCCCAAAATGGAATGACAATGCTGAATTTGGCCTTTAGCTGAAGGCCAAGACTCTGACACCTGGTGTTGGTCTATGTGAGGCCCCTTGAAGGACATCTGTGACAGCTGGACTGTCAATTATGGCTCACAGTTTGCAGTATTCGCCAAACACGGTCTGCTGTAGTCCACCTGTGTTAGCCTGTACCTCTGAGAAGTATATGGCAAACAGTAGGGGTCCCAGGACTGAGTCCTGTGGTCCACCAGTTGTGACTGGTCAAGAGTTGGACCTGGAGGCTGCTAGGCTTACCATGTGGGTTCTGTGTGTAAGCCTGTTGGCAAACCAACCTGTGATGTATGGGTGCATGTACTGGCTGGTGAGTGTAGAAATAATACCTGAGTGGGGAATGGTGTCAAAACCCTTGGCGAGGTCCAGGTAGTATGTGTGAACTGCCACACCCCACACCTAAAGTCTAGGTGACTATAAGATGTCAAACAGGTTCAGTCGGCATGATCTGCACTCAGTCAAGCTGACCTGGGTTGGGTCAAGTGCTGGAGGTTACCATTGTCTATGTTAATGAGTACCATGAGGATGCGCTCCATAGCCATGCAACTCAGGCTACTCAGGCTTATGGGGTGATAGTTACCATGGTCAGTTGTGTCACCACCTCAATGGAGTGGAATAGCTGTTGCCATGCGCCATTGAATGGCCATATAGCCTGTGTAGAGGCTGATGTTTAATTGCTATATTGGGGGGGGGTCACTTTGTTTTGTAGTGTCTGCAGGATGCAGTCTGGGACACCATCTGCCTCCATTGATGCTCTGTCATGCCGTTTGAAAGGGCCATTACCACCTATATGTCTCAGATGTCTGGGATACTGTACATTTTGGGTATTTTTGTGGGCCCCGTAGGGGGTGAAGCTTGCACCGAATGTATCATCAAGTGTGTTGGTGATATAAGTAGGGTCAGTATATTCAGTGCAACATTGCACCAGCACAGTGCAAATCTGTGTGTTACTGCTTAGATCCCTGACATAGCCAAAGAAGCCTTTGTGGTCATCTTCCGAATCCATGCCTATTTACCTGTGGATGTCAGCCTTGAATGATTACATGAGTAACATAAGTATTTTGCTAATACTGGTCACGGATGTTTGCATGTCTTGGGATTTGCTGTTGTTCTGGACTACTGTCCTACTTCTGTTGTATAGCCTGTATATTGCAGGAGTTCAGCAGACTGGTGTCCTTGTGTAGGAATAGTGGGTCCTGGTTTACCATTGATGGCATGACCCATACATCTTTGTAGGTGCTTATAGAGTGCATTTGTAATTCTGTCTGTATCTTGAGCAGTGTCATCCCTGAGCATGGGGGCTGTGAACCCTCCCACCTCTGTCATTAGTACTGTGAATTTAGCTGTAGGAAAGGTATTCACTGTGTGTTCCTTGGATGGGGGAGATGGTTGGGAGTGGAAATCATCAGTGAATAGTTCTTGGTCAGATCTACACAGTGACCAGTTTACCTCTGTTGTAGTGCACCTGTTGCACATGTCAGTGATTACCACTTCTAGTATGTTTTCACCTCTCATTGTTCTGTCTACAAACTGATACAGGCCATATGAAGTGATAAATCCCAAGAAGTTCTGGGCCTGGAATTGAATACTCGAGTAGGTTATCCAGTTAAGTGTAGGGTAGCCAACATTGACCAATAACAGGGTGTCTGGTAGGACTGACATGTTTACCACTGTCTCCAGATAGTTGTAGTGGTGCTCCTGGGTCATGAAGGGTTATCTGTAGCAGCTTACAGTTTGCATTGCAGTCATGGCTAATGTTGGCTGCACATGGATGATCACAGAGGTATCATGCTGCCCCACTAACTTGGAGGTGTAGGTATCCCCGATGAATATGACTGCACACCCTCCATGTCTGTGCCAGTCCATGTTCAGTGGCTGAAATGTGTGTTATAGGTTGTAGTCTAGTAGTGCCGGTGTGCTCACAGGAGCCTTATACAGATCCCAGTCACAGAACAGATGTAGATGTTGTCCATACTGAGGGGTGCTGTGAATGCATGCATGTTGTCAGTACTACCCCTGGTGTTGAGTAGCCTAACCCTCATTGATTCTGCTATTGTGCAGTCCACGGAGGTGAGATTCAGCTCTGAGACCTGCCTAAAAATGGCACCATGGGGGTGCCAATAGCCTTGCCCAGCATTCCAAATCCTTAGGCTGACACATGCAAGTTGGTATGGCATTGTTGCAGGCACGTTTCCCATCTGTGCTTGTGTCCCATCTTTCCTGTAGGTAACCAACTGGTATGCAATACAAAGCCTGAAACCTATACAAGTCCACTAGCTTTCAAGATAGGCTTTTGGAGTGATTATGTATCAATAGTCTGTATGCTCTTGTTGTAATTAACTGTTGTCTGACTACATGGTGATTTTACACTGTGTATTGTGATCAGAAACCTCTGTATAATCACATATAATGTTGGAGATGGCCTGCACTGTAGAGGTTCACAGATAGGTTGTAGGCTGTCTGCCCAAGGGCATTTATAAGCATAGCTACAGTGTGGTGGCTTTATCTGCACCATTGATGAAGTAACTGAGCCTCTGTCAAGCATAGCCAATGAAGTGATTCCAGGCAGAGTTGCTGGAAGCTGTTGAAGACTGGGGTGCTGTAGGGTGATAGGGGCACATAGTGATCTCAAAAGGGCATGTTAACTTGACAACCCAACAGCATTCAATTTAACCAACAGGGCTTGCAGCTATAAAACTGGAGTGGCTCCCCCACACCCTGGCTGTATGTTTCTGGGACACATGATCACAGGGGTGTATATACTGTTGCCCAGTCACACATCAAATTTTCCCCTGAAGTGTGGCAGTGAGGGGCTATGCCAAATGTAGTTAGGATGTTAATGTATAGTCTCTCAATTCATGTGTTATGTCAGTATTTCGAGAAGCTCACTGGGTGTGGATGGCTCCGCCTGTTGTGCAGCCAAGCTTACACATAGGAGTCATGGACATAGGAAATAGGCAGAAGGAACGTTAACGTCAATAGTGTAATGGCTACAACATTTGCATAATATCTGTGCAGTCGTAGTTCAAATCCCAATAAAGTCAGAGATGTTATACATGTTACATGGTATACCTTAACCACAGCTTGCATATATAGATAGTATTCCACAGAATAATAAACATTTGGAACACACATAAACCCATGTGTGCTGGAGTGTACAGTTAACAGACAATGTAATGTTATGTAAGCACATAATGAGATGTTACGTCACTGAAATGTATATATCCTGAGTAGTTAGCAGAAGTGGCCATATTTGCGTGCACAGGTTGTAGGATGTAAAGTTTGTTTAACTGTGTACAACCACTGGTATAATGTCACACAAACACCTTTAAACCTGCTTACAACTGCTTAAAGTAGCCTTATTCTGTAGTAAAACATGTCTAATACATTGCAGGTGTTGAACAGTGGACCATGCACACCATAGTCATGGGACCTGCCACCAAGCCATCTAATCTGTATACATGGTAAGTGATCATTAGACTACATGTTATACTACAGGCATTTCACAGTACAGACCACAAATGGGACAGTCACTTTGTGTATATATGTACAGTACATTGTAGTGTACTGTAATGTGTGAATCAACATAAACAAGTCTGCATACATATAAGTGTTACAAATTAATACTAAATATATATATATCTATATATCTACATATATATATATATATATATATATATATATATATATATATATACGTTACTGATGTGTGCACATAGATAGATATATATATATTATATATATTGTAACATCTATAGTTCTATATATATATATATATATATATATATATATATATATATATATATATATATTTATATAAACATTTATGAGCACACTTTGTGACACAGAAGCATTCCAAATGGATAGAAGTGCATGCAAAACACATGCAGCTCTGGTATTATAACTATTAATCTTAACCTAATTCCCCATAGACCCAATGGTTGCTATGTATGTGGAGATTGGTGTGGGGGAGGACTGCTGGCTAATGGAATATGCATCAAGGAGGGCCTGTGTCAGATGTTCATTACGTGAACTGGAGGGGTACACATGGAGTATGGGCACAATGTAAAAAGGACACAAAACAAGAACCCTTCTCATCCATAATACACCCTGTCAGGTCACATTCCAACACTGACTTCAACAAACATATGAACATTAACAGGTATCATACATATGTACACCAACTAACTTATACATTCGTTTGCAGTAGTGAGGAACGGCTGTAGTACACTGTACATACTAAACACCATAAAAGTTGTACATTTATCAGATGCCTCAATGGTAAAGCCAGTGACTGTGGTGTTCATGATCCCGGTTTCAAGACCTGCAAGGGCTATTACATCATTTTGAGGTCCCAAATAAGGGATGTTGTATGCAGGGTGATTAAAGCACTTTTAAGCAGATGTTTGCAGGTTATTGCGCTGGTAAGTGCTGGTAAGCGGCTCTTAAACATGACTACATGGATAAGCGCTACACAGGTTTAACCTTTGCTGAACATCACGCAGATGACGGGCTTTAGCGCTACACAGGTTTAACCTTTGCTGAACATCACGCAGATGACAGGCAAAGCCGCTCACAACCGCTGAAATGTGCATTAATCACCCTTGTACTACCAGTGCCTGCTCTGAGAGGTAAAATGACCACTGCCAGGAATAGAACACCCAACCATGTACACATTCTTCATAATAACCTACCACTAAGCTACCTGAGATGTACCAATGGCAGTTGTGTAGATATATATATATATGGATTAAATACACTAGATCAAAGGTTCACTACTTCGAAATAGTGTATGGAATGCACACTGCAGCGAAAGTGCACTTAATCAAAAGTGCACTTACACGAAGTTCAGTACAATGAACGGGCGTTATACTGAACTTCCATGCAGTACTGATGGACCTTAGGGTTAGGGCATGGGTCATGGCAAGAGGATATCCCATAGGGCTATCCCCTTAGCATGACCCGTGCCCTAACCCTAAGGTCCGTGACGACTTCAGCACAGTGAAGGACATAGCAATGTCCTCCACTATGGTGCGATAGTCATGAACCTTAGGGTTAGGGCATGGGTTAAGGTAAGGGGAGCTTTACTAACTATCCCCTTACCCTAACCCATGCCCTAACCCTAAGGTCCGTGAGTATCACACCGTAGTGGAGGACATAGCTTGTTTTTTGATGTCCTCCACGGTGCTGCGGTAATTTTGGTGAAGTGCACTTTTGCGGAAGTTCACTTTCGTTAAAGTGAACTTTCGTTCTTGTAATAGGAATCCATATATATATATATATATATATATATATATATATATATATATAGATAGATAGAGAGAGGGAGCGAGAGAGAGATATGTCGATATAAAGGGATATACATATATATGTAGACATATAGATAGGTTAACATCTACACAACCATGGAGGTACAATAAACGGGATGCCTACCAAATACCGAATGCATGACATACCAACGCGCTTAATCACGAGGATTAAAGACCAAAAGACCACAGTACCGAAACACCAGAAGCGCTAGTTTTAAAATCCTGATGTTAAGGGACTTTTAGTTAGTGCTTCTGGTGTTGCAGTTTAGGTAGGTTACTGTGTGTAAGTGTGTTTCTGAGGGCTTTAGTGTGTGTAAGTATGTGTTCTGAGTGTGTTGTGTGTTTCTGGGGGACTGTAATGTGTTGGTGTGGGTTTGCTTTGTGTGTCTATTTGTGCGATCTCAGAGGTAGAATATTAAAGTAGGGGGGTGTGGGGGGTGCAGCCACCCACATGGGGGGTGTAGGAGGCTTGCCCACCTGCTCATACGTAGTGTAGGATGGTTTGTTTGGATGTGGTAGGTAGCAGTGTGTCTGTGGGTGCATGTGTGTGTTCTATGTTTGTGTTAATTTCGCGAGTTTGACTGTCGCGAGTTTGAGTGTTCAGTAATGTTGGGTTTGGGAGTCTGGGCCCGGTACTGTGGGCGTTGGAATTGTGTGGGTTCGGGATTCTGTAGGTATCCCGTATACAGCGGTTGAAGTGTTCATATATGAGTATAACATGGACCATAGCAATCACACACTCCACCATGACCAAACTATATGAACAAAGGATATGGAGAGTGTATGCCTATACACTATTACAAATATGTGCTATGGACATGAGCCAAAAAGGGTCAGTCACCAACACAACTCCAATGACTGCAAATATCTATGACAGAAATACACAGACAGCTTTCATGTAACAACACTTTATTACATTCCAATGTATTGCCGAAAAGATTCAAGGAGTAACCTCACCTGCATGCTATACAGGAACCATTTAACAGTGCCTTAATGAATCAGCCTGCAATTAGCATAGTATTAGTCCACTAAAGGATAGGTGTTCCAATAGGGAAGGAACCCTCACACACATATTGAATATGTATAAAAAAAGTTCCTACACACCTGCATCTGCTATGTACACCCACCAACACCCCCCCCACACCCAAACCAATTACAATACATACTGTAATAACATCACAAATCGTTTACTCACTGTACGACATCTGCAGAAGCCTTAACATACCTTGTCAGAGACATGTTAACATGACCCTATTTGAAATAGTTACTGTTATACAATGGAACAGCTGCTGATGTTACAGGGTTTGTTTGCACTAATCCTGTTTCAGAGGGTTGTGTGTACACCAGGAAGTGTTACCAATTACTGATTAACAGCACGGTATGATACACATTTACACCAAACCAAAGCTGTATGGTGATCACACTGTAAACCACCTAACATTATAGGCATAGCCATACAGCCTTGAGCTGCTCAAACATCCTTGCCAGACTGAAACATCTGCAGAAGTATCAGGTACAAACAAACCCTGCATAAGTAGCAATGTTCAGTAATATAACAGCTGTACTCACATGTAGAACAACATCTTCTAGGCATTACACACAATCCACGGGAGTCATGAAGCTAATATATCTCTGTGTGTCTCCATATAGCTGTTGCAATACATCACAAACAACACATTCAGGCCGTCTTCCTCGAAAGTAAGGCAAAGGGATAACGCCCAGGTGGAGTACTCAGTTGTACACCACTGTTGCCATGGTATTGGCTAATGGAGTAGCTGCACAGCTGATGTGCATGTAATTAACTACTTTGGAACACCAATTGGTGGTCAGGATAGCACATGTTACTGATATTTAACTATAAAAGGATGGCTTGTCATACATTCAAACCATCTGTATATACCAGCAGAATATTACAAAGAAGACTGAAACACAAACTGAAAAAATATTGAAATAACAGTCAACGACAACTTGGGTTACTAATAAGGTATGTAGAACACTCAGTATGTCTGTGTATGTAGTACCTGTTCTGTAATAATTAAAGTGTACGCAATGCATAGTGGAAACAGTTATCTTGTAGTGACGTATTGTTGAGCATAGTAATGCTTGTAGTATTTATGTGTGTACTGCTGTAGGTCACAAGACAAACACCTCATACACCACAAGGGATGCTATATAAGGGCTTTGAACCCAACAATTCCTCCAGTCACTGTCAGTGGCAGGGTTGGTCCAACAAGTACGTGCTATAACAGGGGCTAGTATATGTTGATATATTGTAACAGTAGGCATATGTATGGGTGTATTACTTAGAATAACATGTCAGAGGTGGGCCTACTGTGCAATTATGATTTGCATTGTGGGATATTGTGCCAATAACTGTGTAATGTACAGTATTGTAGGCAGATATGTATTACATTTTACATATTATTACTGTTATGTTAGGCAAACATTAGTTATGTCAATTGGCACTTACAATACACAATAACAGGATACATATGACTTGTAGTCACCCAACAGTTTATCAGCATGATATCAAAGTAAAATGGAATAGCTAGTTAACTATCCATGCACATAAGACATGTAATTGGTTCATAGTTTCATAGGTAGGTACTAGGCTGTCTGCCCAACAGCATTTATAAGCCTAGCTAGAGTGTGTTGGCTTCTGCCACCCCCATAGGTCAGTTCCCTGTGCCTCTGAACAGCAGAGCCATTAGTTCCCTGTGCCTCTGTCGAGCAGAGCCACTGCAGTGATCCCCAGGGTACATGTCTGTCTCCCATCCACCCGTCAAGGTTTCTCTTGAAGAGTGCTAGTAAGGGGCCCTGCCCGATGTACATTGGAATCATGTTCCAAAGCATGGGGAGTCTCTGGGTCAGGAATCTATCCCTCCAGCATGTCCTAGTTATCGTTGTGGTTAGGTTTATATCCCTAGAGCATGTGGCTCTCAGGTGCTTTTGTTTAGGTGGAGCATATCCACCAATACTGGGTTGGACATGGGCCTTGTATGTCAAGCAGAGATTACCTCTGAGTACGCGGTATGCAACCGAGTACAGCTGGAGTTTCTTTAGTTGGACTGCATAGGTCATCTGTTTGAGGTCAGTAATCCTCTTGGTGTGGTACTTTTGTGGTCTTTCAAGCTGTTGCAGTTGTCTTGTAAGGTACATCCCAAATGGGGTGTTGTATTTTTTAATGGGTCTAATAAGTCATGATTAGAGAGACACAATGGTCTCCTTTGTTCTGTATGCGAACCCATTTGAGATTAGGGGGGGCACGTAGAAGGATATTCTAACCACCTTGGCAATATGGTTATCAAAGGAAAGATTGCTATCTACTTGGGTTCCCAGATTCCTTATTAGTTTTTCTGTATGTAGGGGACTACCATCTATGTGGTAGCCCATGGGTAATTAGTTTTATCCAAAGGGGATGACTATGCACTTTTTGGCATTCAGCTTGAGGCCATGATATTGACACCAGGTATCCGTCTCAGTGAGACCCTTCTGGAGGGTGTCTGTATCAGCTGGGGAACCAATTATGGCTCCTAGTTTGCAGTCGTCTGCAAACCTTTTTGCCAAAGTCCTCCTGTGTTTGCCTGTACCTCAGAAAAGTATATACTGAACATGAGGGGTCCTAGGACTGAGCCCTGGGGGATGCCACTTGTAACTGGTTTACAGTCAGACCTAGGGTATGCAACTCTCACTGTGTGGGCTCTGTCTGTGAGCCACTTTGCAAACCATCTCATGATGTAGGGGTTAATGTTCAGGTGGATGGGTATGTCAATAATACCAGAATGGGGAATGGTGTTGAAAGCCCTTGAGAGGTCAAGGTAGGCTTTGTGGACCTCCTTACCCTCATCTAATGCCTTGGTAACTCTCTCAAAGAAGTCCAACAGGTTTAGAAGGCATGGTCTGCCCTTAACAAAGCCAAACTGGGTGGGGTCAAAGGTTTGGAGGTACCCAATGTATCTGTAAATGAGATCCATGATGATGTGCTCCATAGCCTTGCAGACCAGGCTAGTCAGGCTTATAGGGCAATAGTTCCTGTGGTCCGTTGTGGTGCCACCTTTGTGGAGTGGGATAACTGTTGCTGTGCACCATTCAGTGGGCACAAAGCCTGATGTGAGGCTATTATTGAACATGGTGCTTAAGTGGGGAGTCAGTTCGTTCTGAGGTTTGTATAAAACGCAGCCTGGGATGTTGCCTGGTCCCATGGATGCTTTGTTTTTGGCTTTAGAGAATGCAGCTTTTATCTGCGTAGTTGTGGTTACAGGGACTCTGCATTCTTCCTGTATAGATACGGGCCCTTTAGGTAGTGAGACGGGGGTAAAGTTAGCGGTTTACTATCAAAACTGCGAATGGCACTACGTCGACTGTCATATAATCGAACATGGAAGTTCGAAATCGGTAATGTCGAAGACAAAATAATCAAGCTAGGAATGGTTTTAACATGGGTTGAGGTAGGGGAGATGTTTGTAGTTCGGAATACTACTGAACACCTACCTCAACCCATGTTAAAACCATTCCTAGATTGATTATTTTGTCTTCGACATTACCGATTTCGAACTTCCATGTTCGAGTATATGACAGTGGACGTAGTGCCATTCGCAATTTTGATAGTAAACCAAAGTTAGCACTGAACCTATCTGCCAGGATGTTGACAATATCAGTTGGTTCTGTAATTTCCATGCCTTTGTGCTGTAACTCAGAGCAGATCTGGGTGTTGCCATCAAGATTCTTGACATAGCTATAGAAAGCATTGTGGTTGTCCTTGGAAGTAATGGCGATTTTGTTTTCGTAGCTAGCTTTGGAGGATCTTATAAGGGATCTCAACTTCTTACTGAGGCTGACTAGGGAGCTCCTCCACTCATGGGATTGTACTCTCTTTTGCAACAGTTTCTTCCTTCTGTTGTACAGTTTGTTTATGGCAGGGGACCACTAGATTGGCTTCCTTTTTTTGGAGGATAGCGTCTTGGTTCTGTTTGGGATAGCACGATCCATGCACTCATGTAAGTGCTTATAGAGTGCATTTGTGTAGGATTCAGCAGTTGTAACTGTATTGTCCATCTGCATGGGTGTCATGATGTTCACCACTTCTGTCTTAAGAAGCACGAAGTTGGCTTTGGAGAAATATTTTACTGTGGTTTCTCTAATGGGGGGTGGGGGCAGAATGTGGATATCAAGGATGATTTGCTTATGGTCGGATCAGACCAACGAGGAGTTGACTTCAGATGTGGAACACCGGTCACTCATGTTGATAATGACTAGGTCTAGGATATTGTTGCCCCTGGTGGGGATGTGGATAAGTTGATCCATGGCATTGGAGTTTATGAATTCCAGAAAGCATTGAGCTAATGAGTTGTTACACGAGTAGTTTTCCCAGTTAATGGTGAGGTAGTTGAAGTCACCCATTATTAGGGTGTTTGGTTGAACCCTAATATTTTCCAGTACATCAGGAAAAGAGGAGTGGGAATCCTGAGGCATGATGGGGGATCTGTAGAAAGCTACAGTTTGGATTTCAGTTTTGCCCAGAGTTAGTTGCACTTGGATAACCTTGGCTGTATTGTGCTAAGCAACTAGCCTGGAGGCGTGGATATCCTTAATGAATATGGACACACCTCCGCCTTTGGTGTTTTGGTCCAGGTTACATGGCTGAAAAATGTGGTATGAGTTATAGCCTGGTACTGCAGGGGTGATCTCTGGAGCCTTGAACCAGGTCTCAGTCACTGCACAGATATCGATGTTCCCCATTTTAAGGAGTGCCTCGAGTGAGTGCATTTTGAGATTTAGACTTCTAGCACTGAGTAGCATTACACTCAGTTTTTGTTTGCCTGTTCCTGTTATGGTGGTGAATTTATTTGAATCGTGCCTAAAAAAGGCACTATAGGGGCAGAAAGAGCCTTAGGCAGTATCTGGAATCCCAGGGGTGACAGGTGCAGGCCATCTGTGGGTAAAGCATCGTGGTCTGTCGACCATGTCATCCCAAGCAGACAGATACTGGATCCCCTTAGAATGACACCAGAAGCTTAGCCAATTGTTGAAGTCAATCATTTTGTCCTTGTACTGTGGTATCTTTCTAGGCAATGGCAGAATGCTACTCAGGGCTAGGGTCATACCTGCCTGGGCTACAAGATCGGAGAGCTCTTCCATGTCTCTTTTTATGTAGTCCAGGGAGGTACATCTCAGGTCATTCACACCAACATGGACAATGACAGAGTCATATTTGTACTTGTTGTGGAGTGACCTGAGTGCATGGGTTATGTGGTGGATCCTGGCACACGACAGGCAGCTGACAGTAACCTTCTCTTTGTTTAGCCTGGTGAGTGGGACATCAGTCTGCCTGACTATAGAGGCACCTATGACTAGTGTGTTGGGTACGTTGTTTTGCCTTATTAGCCATCGTTGAGTGGCACACTGAGTCTGTGGGCTATGTGTCATTTGGGTTATGTTGGGGGATGGAGGCTGCTCGCGTTTCTGCACTGGAGGTCTCTGTTGCTTAGACAGATTATTATTTAGAGCCTCCACAAATGTTTTTGTGTTTTATGTGTGGATTTTGGTGGTGTAGATTTAGTGAGACTATGTGATGAGTGTGGTGTGGTGTAAATGTTTACCTTCTCCACATGACTGTCAAGTTCAGTCTTGGTTGGAGAGAGCTTTACCTCCAGTTTGGCTAGATAAGTGCATCTCTCACAGGTTATAGTGTTGGGTGGTAGGAGAAGAGGGTTGTCTGTGTACATGAGGCAATTTCTACATTGCCTCAAGATGCCCAGATTAATCAGATAGACAGGAGAGAACACTGGGAGCTGACCCTTGGACATGCCTGAATAAAAAACTATTTTCCTTTAGATAAGTAAGGAAAGTGAGTACAAGAGCTGCTCTTCTCTAAGCAAGTGAGGAAAGTAAGTACCAAAACTGTTTATCTCTATGTAATGAGGAAGATTGAGTGCTATAATAATTAGTAGCTTATTTAGTGCTTACAAGTTCTATACAAGTTCTGAGCATGAATAAGCAATCCAGATAGGGTCTTGGATAAAATAAACACACTACCACCCCAACAGGTACGCAATCATATATTCATGTAAACTACAGAGCCCCTGTAACCACAACTATGTTGGAAAAAGCTGCACTCAGGATGCATGGGACCTGTCCACATCCCAGGTTGTATCATACACATATGGCAAAACAATTTTCTCTCCACATACACATCGCGTAAAACATAGCTTCATGTCAGGCTGTGTACACACTGAAAGGTGCACACCAACAGTTATCACAACCCACAAAGCGGAGACACCACTGATAATGGGAAGTACTGCACTACTACCCTGCTGAGTCTGGTCTGAAAGGCCATG
Organism: Protopterus annectens; assembly: GCF_019279795.1. Classification (NCBI taxonomy): domain Eukaryota; kingdom Metazoa; phylum Chordata; order Ceratodontiformes; family Protopteridae; genus Protopterus; species Protopterus annectens. The sequence goes on from NC_056730.1 coordinate 313,314,105, forward strand.
AACCTTGATCAACTTATTTGATGTCAGCAGTACAGATGTAGATGACAGTAAGATTGATTTCACACAGCATATCATAACCTTGCCAGGTCATAGGAAATCATCACTCATATTGTGTTCCACCTACACTCAGTATACTATATGTACAATCCTATGTCACAGGAGTGTTTTGCAATTGGACTCCTGGCAGAACCAACACTACAGAAGGTGTCTGAATAATACATGCACATCATACCAGTGCCAGCTACAGTAAGACAGGGTTAATTCATTGTACTCCCCCTCATTGTATTCTATACCACACAGATTAACAGACGCATCTGCCTACTGAAGTACGCAAATGACTATGACCTAGGAGCAATAGCAGACTCAATGAGTGTTGCGGACAACATACAGAAGGGGCTTTGTGGGTGAGGTGTGTGACATTTGGCCACAATCTGACAGCTACATATTGCATTGTCATCCCTATGTTAATAACCCTGTACCCATGAACTACCACCTAGGCAGTGGTCAGCATAATGGACACTGTGTGTAAGGGATAAAGCTGGGCAGTTGTCTTTCCTGTGATAGTTATGTCACCACATCTGTCAGGTAGTCATAAGTGGCAACCCTAATCATGACAGGGTGCCATCCATGAATATAGAGATCATTGTTCAGCCATACTTAACACTCAATTGACCCATATCAGATCACATATTTCCTTTAAGGGGTATTGGCCATGTTCAGATGGCCTACACCAGCCTTCCAAATCCCTATCTCCACTATGTAGCATGATGCCTACCCTGAATAAAGCCATGTCCAACCCAGTGATGCTGGACATGCTACACGTACACATCCTGATTTCAAACACACACTTCATGGACACCCACCTTCCTAGTACAAGGATCTCCACATGTTGGATGGATCCTTGTCCCATACACTTTACATACTCCTGCCATACTATGCATCCCTGTCCAGCAAAGCTGCACATTGCCCCTCTTTCAGACATGGTGTGATGACCGCATGGTAAATATATAATTAACCCTGTGGATCAGTTATATGGCACTGCTTGACCTGGCCCAGAAACCCACCTGTCAGCTACAGATAGGTAACCTTTCATCCCAGGCTCATACATGGCCCAGGGTATATAGCCTACTAGTTGACTTTGATCGTACATGCTATAGTTGATATCCAACCCTGCAAATACCATCAGGCTAGCCAGTGTCCCATGTGTATCACATGTGCAACACAGGTGATACATGGCAGGATGTAGAACTGCTGTACAGTGCCATGTAGATGTATATGGCAAAACACATACATGTAAAAACTTCCATGAGCAAGTCTGCAGGGTCACAGGTCATGTCCGTTAAGGCAGTGTAAGTCTTTATATGTAACATTTACACAGCATCAAGGTCGACTGCATTAATGTGAACACATCCAGGCATGTGCCGATAGGTAGGAACACCAGTTCAGGCAAACAGATATGCCCACATCAAGACAGCATTCACATGGAGTATGAGCAATGTAGTCAGGTGACACACACACACACATATATGGTGATAATATCCAATCACCATTGAGTGCCAAATGTGTGTGACACAAACATGTCAGTGGTGTCAGTGTCATGTAGATTTGCAAAGACAACTATTTAATCGTAATAAATGTGGTACACATGTATGTTCAGCTGTAGCTCTGTCCATCTCTGTGAGTTACTGTGGCCTGTCTCCATCATTATGTCTTCCAGATATACCACGTGCAAGGCTGCCACCTTATACCCACTTGGAGGATGAGGCCCTCATCCCATACCTACTTGATAATCATCATGTACTGTTCAGCCATGTGCCACAGGATGCACAGCAGTGGGATGCCCTGTGGCAGGAACTTCGCAGGAGGGTTAATAATGTGGGTGGCCACAACCGCACATACCAGCAGGGGTGCAGACACTGTACAGACCTAATTAGATGGGCGAAACAGCGTGCAAATGCAATCGCCAGGGAACAAGGTGCAACAGGTGGTGGGCCACCAACCCAGCCCCCACTCACATGTACCAAGGAGCTACTGGCCAACCTGGGGACACCTGGAGAACAACATCCACAAGCCTTAGCTGATATCGTTGAGGTGGGTGTCTCTCAACCACTGATCCTGGAGTTGCCTGGTAAGTCACTACTGCACATATAACAACTATATTCCATATAATTACATGTGTCACTGTACAATATGTATTGTAACATCATATGCAAGGCATGTATACACACATGCCGCATACTATAGTATGCTACTGTGTGTATGCACACATGTGCATACTCCATAATATTGTCTATTGTACTGGCATATGTGTTAACATGCACATTGCACCCTGTAGCTATCATGCAGGTGTGGATCATGATTATACTGCTGTGTCACTCCTATTTAGGTACCGCTGGCATTCCGCTGCGACAGCAGCCTGTTGCAGGTGAGACTGTTATTATTTATCAGGCATGTTAATACACAAATATATCTGCCATGTGGCCATTTACCACATGTGCACATCATCTATGGTCCTGACACAATATACAGGTTGGACCTGCAATGTATCACAATGGCTACCCATGTGCAATACTTGCAAACTATGTGAAACACTAACATGAAACCTCACAAACTGTCATTTCCAGATGTGTGGACAGCTGTGCATACAATGGTGGAGGTGTTGTTCACTGTAGGGACATGTACTACAGATCAAAACTACACATGTGGGGAATACAAACAGTACTACACAGTAAGCTGGAGTATGGCCAGCCCACAGGATTCACCGGTGTGGATTATACCCCTGCTATGAATGTCACACAATGTTATGTGCAATCTGATATGTCCATGACATCTAGTGGACTGGCTGCAACACTACCTAACTATCCTGAAAAACATATCCCACATAACAAACATACCACCCTTTGTCTGCATAACCCTGTCGTCAGTGGAGCATATGACATCTATGGGTGTATGTCACATGGGACAACACAAACATGTGAAATAGATGCCTGTCGCAACCTTTTGGCCAACACATGTTCACACATGGCCATGGAGGATGACCGGAGACATGAAGCAACACACACAGTAGACGTGATGTGCTTGTGTGTACACCCTGTCGTACATTGTCTCCACATGGTCTTGTGTAACGGTTATATTGCAGATGTGGAACACTAGACATCCTACAGGCCTGTGCACATCTTGTGTAGGTGTGACATCAATCCACCACATAAAATGTGTTGAACATCTTGAGTGTGTCACGACATGACAGCAGTCACCTGCACAGTATCCACATGCATACACAGACAACCACACCAGCCCACAGATACAGTACATTCCCCTTGCTGGTGTTGGACATCACTGTCATCCTTGCTCCTCATGTGTTTGTGGTACACAGATGTCATGTGGGACATGGTGTACTGACGAGTTTGCCATGTCTGGTCATAGTTGCCAGGCAGCAGCAATATGGTCGCAGATGTGCAGGGGTGTCATCTGTATACCCTTCAGTGACCTGTGTCACACATTCCACATCATGGTTTAGTTTGTATACACCTCAGTGACGTGGGTCACATTCCACAGTATATATGTATTGTATCTGAACACAGTCATGGCTATGAACTGTGTCTGTAACTCACACTGTATAGCAATAGAGACGCCACATGATTCCCTACAATGGCCATACACATTAGCTAATTGTGCAGTATATCTGTAGGGTGGACAGACAAGACTGCATCAGTGGAAGGCCCATGTTAGTATAGCTCATCCCTGCATTGGGACACCATTACTCCACTGTATATTTGACAGGACACCATTGTGTTAAACATGTATGCAAGTCATTGCACACGTCAGCAGATCACATGTCATACTACATGTGATTGTCAAGGTCATATGCCACACATCAGGCAGGTGTACTGTTAACCTGTGCTGGTCTACATGGTGTAACACAGGCATGTATGTTAACTACTACTATGATTGTGTAATGTGCATGCCTTCTGCTATGACACATGCAAGCTGTTGTGTGCAACCCAGGGATGTATGATAACTACCACTATTATTGTCTGAGCTGCATGCCGTCTGCTGTATCACATGCATGTTGCATGCCTTCTGTCATATCACATGCATGTTGGGTGCCATAGCATGTGTCTGTGTGTGTGTGTCTATTGTATAGATTGTAATGTACAGTTCTTGTCTGCCCCTCACAGGTGTTGATGTAGGTGTGTTCAACTCCTGTGGTCCATCTGATGTTAGTGTCCCCACAGATTCTAGCAGTGATGATGAATATATGATTGAGGCACAGGCAGGGTTGTCAGGGGCTGAATCTGTGCCATTGGTTGCCATTCCACCTATATCCCCCTCATCCCGGCACACAGTTCTCATGCCAACACATACCCCATCACCAGTGACCATAGAGGAAGGACAGTTGGCATGTGGTAGCTTGGAACAGGAAAGTGTGGAGGCTATGGAAGGTGTGCCTGCACACCATGGTGTCAGCCAACTGACTGGTGATGCCCCACGCAGGCATGTGGCCAGTGCTGCTCATAGAAGGACCTCTGGCCAACATGCCCCTGCAAGACAGAGCAAGCAGCTGGTGTCACCAGATGCATGTTTCAGGCTGTAATGGAGGCACAGGCACATGCTGAATGGCACAACAGAGAAGGTCAGAGGCTTCAGAGGGCTGCTGTCTGTTTTTTAAACAAAAACATCCAGGCAATGGCAAATGCTCAACATCAGCTTGCTGAAGTTTTGGATAGATGATTGGGTGACATGGTTGGAGTCCTTGGCTGTGGCATGACAATTTGCACGCATGAGATGTCTGTGATGGAACATCTGGTAGGAGTGAGGCGTCGGGCATGTGGACGTAACTCAGCTACATCACCTGTTGCAGGTCTACGTGAATGAGCTACCTCACATGCCCGCTCCCATAGTGGCGGTAGCAGCAGCAGTGCAGCTGGTAATGTGCTGTCCACAGCATGACACAGCAAGCCACATGCACATGGCCCTGGATGATCCCAACAGGGACACAGTTCCAGTGGACATGTGTCATCAGACAGTACCCAATCCGCACCTCTGCCTGATAGTGCCCGTGCAACCCCTGGCAGGCACAGGTCACGTGGCCGTGGCTGGACACCATGAACTGTAAAACCTGGCCTGTACAGTCTGCAGCTGTCAATAATACCCCTGTGTAGGCCAGACACATGCCAGAACTGTGTGCATACATACACGCACACACTGGAACCATATGTAGGGCACCGCAACACACACATGCATAACATCCAAACACGCTCAATGAGATCAAAGGCCCTAACCCACACACATGATGTCATCCAATGGTGCAGCCTAGGCCTCTGGCAAACATTATCATCATGTGCATATGATGATGCCTGTGTCGCATCCCTGTCATCCACAACATTGGTGCAGGGACATGCTCATATGGTCTGATGCACAGGGTGAACAGACTAGGAAGATAAGTGTAGGTTACAATTGTTGTGTACTGTTGACAGGCAGCAGACATACCATGTAGTACAGGTTTAGAATACATTTTGTACTGTTAACAGTATGTGTCATGTGTAACAACAGTAACTGCATGTTGGTCTTGATGTTCTGCCTTCCTCCTTCAGGTCTAATTGCATGTGCCAGTGGATGTCAGTGTTTGCAGTTAGTGTCCCATATGTAAATGTGGAGTACTCACAGGTATGTATGAAAATACCAGCATGCACTTTGTAGCTTCCATATCACAGTTAGAAAGTCCCACGTTCCAAACATGTCTACTGATCCAAGAGCATGATAGCTGTGTATTAAGCTACTGTGGCTAGAGACGTGACATCCATACTGGGTGACATCACAGGTACAATTATATGGAGTGGGGAGGTAAGAGAGCGGTCTAGCTAATGACAAGGGAAGAGGCCAGTGGAAAGTGTGATGCCTCATTGGGAAGAAGTAATACACGTTCCCATGACAGGATGCGAACACACAACTACACCCACACACTTAGGTATTCACACACATGTATTCAGAGACACAGTAACACACCCACACATTCACTGATTCACCGACACAGTAACACACACACACACACACACACACACACACACACACACACACACACATACACAGTTGCTAGTGTTGAGGTGAGGACCCCTGCCTATGTGCAAATCATCAGTACAGTACTGTGCACTTACATGATGCGTCACAGAGATTACACATGTACAGGTAGTCAGTATGGCCTAAGATCGAGGACATCAACAGTAATAGTAGATTGCATTGCCTGGATGGGGGGAGGGGTCTTATCAGTTCGCTATGGTTGCATACATCCTCACTCCAGGGACCAGACAGCCATACACACACACACACACACACACACACACACACACACACACACACACACACACACACACTGTGGCATTCACTATTGAATACACCTATGTCACACACATACAAATACCTCACATGTGTGAGATACACATCCCTGCCTATGTCCTGCTTTCTACATTGCAGTCTGTACAGATGTCTACAACAGTGTACAGGAGAGTGAGTAACAATTGAGATGTATTCCCCACTACACGTGACATATATGGACACACACGCAACCAGACATGCTAGTACTGTGAATCAAAAACCTGCCTATCTCATGATACGTATGACAGACTTACAGCAGTATTGCACGTGTTACAAAGTGTACTGTTGCTTCCTTTGGCAACTGTGCTGATATATGCACACAGGAGGTCTTAACTGTTACAGGTGTCAAGTGATTCACCTTCGGTGTCACCCTGACCGCTGTCTATGTTGTGTGTGTTCCCCTTCAATTAACAAAACCGTAGCTTAGCAGTTACACAGTTTATTTCAGGACTGCTTGTGACACACCTGTGAGCTGTCCTTAGCAAACATCCATCTGCAAAGATGCCCCACCACTTAGTTATGTCCACGCATCTGTCCATACCTGAAGTACATCTTACCGTACTTTCAGCATATCACCATATACAGTTGGCAATGTTGAGGCTGCATTGCAACTGCATGATATACTAAGACACATGTCACCTGCAAACATCAGCAACTGCACACGCATGGTATCTGAATGCACACCACTACATGTACATGTGTGTAGGTCCTACATTCCTGTCATTTGGGCATGTTTGTAGGCATTGCATTTGGTGGACATGTGTAATGACATACATGACACATGGACTGTTGTATGATATGATAGGTGTCATGGGTGACCAGTACAGAGGGAATGTTACCTCTGTCAACATTGATATCACACCTTATGTACTGTTAGCATTCAGCAGCCATGGACCTACCTTGCATGTGTGTAATGGCTGTAGCCACCTGTCTGCACAAAGGATAACAACAGCTATGCTATTTACATATATGTTGTATGTGTGTGGCATGTACATATCCAGGGCAGGTACATATATGTCATATCCAAACATGAGGGTGTTTACTGGTGTACAGCAACAGTCATCTGTTAATGCTGCAAATAACTGAGGGACCCTGGTATGTGTACAGATGACCTGGTAACAAACAGTGGTATAATTGCATTGCATAACACATGATGCAACCACACCTCTCAACTTCTTACAGCAAGAAATCTGGACAAAGCCATTAATAAAAGTGGAACAAAGGCCCAAAAATAGGGACATTTTTAAATATTGCTCATACAAACTTAGAAAGTTGATAGAATAACAGGTTTTGCATTAGCATTAATTTTCTGAAGGGTATGAAGTCGGAAACGCGAATATCTGTCATTATTTTCTAACTTCAGTCTTAAATAATTTGCCACTAATTTGGGCAGGAAAACCACAATTTCATAAAAAATGGACAAAAAATATGAGGCAAAAATCTGGACATTCTGTAAAAATCTGTACAGTTGAGAGGCATGGATGCAACTGTGTCAGTACATGGGTACTCTGCACAGTTGATGTACCGCTAGGTACAGTTCACTGGTCAAAGGTCACATGGTGTTGTACTATTATATGTCCTACCACATGTATGGATGTGTGTTGGTGGTCCGAGGGCATGGTGCTGTCTGAGGGTTACATCCTAGAATGCTCCTTTTGACACTGTGACCTGCACCTGACTCATCTGTGATGCCTTTTGTGGGAGTACTGGTAAGTACATGTGAGTGACCTTTATGTATGTGGCGACACCACCACCTGGTGCGGTCAGTACCTGTGTTATAGCCCATGTCTGGTTCCGATGTATATGGTGGTAGTGCTGTTGTGCACTACAGAGTCTTCAGCCAGGTGTTCCTCACTGCACTGATGTCAGTATTCCCCATTGTTGGATCTACAGTGAGCAGCTGTGATTATGAAAGCACTGGTTAGCATAAGAATACAATGCAGTTGTCCTCTAGGTGTCAGGGTGTTATCCTGTGTTTAGGACATTTGACTTGGAATGGCACTATATGGGCAAATGCGACCTAGGTATTATCCCCACTCCCTTGAATCATGGATGCATGTGATATGTGACAAAGGCCTGTCTACTTTCAGTCATGTCATTCCAAAATGACAAACACTGGACAACCTTGTAATTACAGCAGGACATTGGCTCATTGTGTTGGTCAAGCAGTTGCCACTCCTAGCAAGACATCACTGCGAGTGGTAGTATTGTGCTTGGTATAGAATGGTACATCTAAGGTGATGGACAGCAGCAGACGTTGTGTAGAAGACCGGTGTCAGATATATGTAGTGCAGCATTCCTGCTAACAATGACAACTACTAACACTGGAGTCCATTACAATGTGTTCTTTACATCTAACTGTAATAGCATGGCCACTGTGGCTTTCCGTGTTTAGAATCAGAGTGCATCCCAAATAGCCCTGTGCTACTAAGTGTATGAGCATGCCCAGTATAACCTTGTGTAGATGGAGACATAGTGCATTCCGAACAGCCCTGTGCTACTAAGTGTGTGAGCATGCCCAGTGACACCTTGTGTCAGTTATGTGCCTCTATGTGTATGGGCATGGCCATTGTAACCCTGTATAGAGATAGTAGTCATCCATTCCACAGATGGGCATACTCCAGTTCAGGATGGATTCCTACTTTAAACACACAGGTTCACAGGTACGTACATCTTAACTGCCAGCATCCCTGTTGATGTCCGCATTCCTAGAAGGTCATAATGACAACCTTAAAATGTGTAGTCCCTGTGGTGCGACTCATAACTATGTAGTATTGTGATAGTGATCTGTAGATAGGCAGATGTTCTGATCCCACCACTGGTGTGTGTGTGTGTGTGTGTGTGTGTGTGTGTGTGTGTGTGTGTGTGTGTGTGTGTGTGTGTGTGTGTGTGTGTCTCCATCTGCCTGAGGACAGAATAATGCTTTTAGACTGCTCACACTTCATACAATTCCTATACCCAACTTTGGCAAGGCTGAAGATGTCACCCACCTAGAAATACACCTCTGGGAGTGCTGTGACTCAGTAATCTTGGTAGCGCATTCTATAACTGCATAATGGTGTAGTGTGATAAACTAGGTAGGTTGGTGTTCTAATCCCAGACTTACCAGTTCTGTGTGTGTCTCCGTCTGCCTGAGGACCGAATAATGCTTTTAGACTGCTCACACTCCATACAATTCCTATACCCAACTTTGGCAAGGCTGAAGATGTCTACCACCCAGAAATACACCTCTGGGAGTGCTGTGACCCAGTAATCTTGGTAGCGCATTCTGTAATTGTGTAATGGTGTAGTGTGATAAAGTAGTTAGGGCATTGTTCTAATCACAGATTTTCCAACTGTGTGTACGTCTCCGTGTACCTGAGCACAGAATGATGCTTTTAGACTGCTCACACTCCATACAATTTCTATACCCAACTTTGGGAAGGCTGATGATGTCCCCTACCAAGAAATACACCTCTGGGGGTGCTGTGACCCAGTAATCTCTGTAGCGTGGTCTGTAACTGCTTAATGCTGTAGTGTGGTAAAGTAGGTAGGTTGGTGTTCTCATCCCATACTTGCCAACTGTGTGTGTGTGTGTCTCCATCTACCTGAGGACAGAATAATGCTTTTAGACTGCTCACACTCCATACAATTCCTATAACCAGCTTTGGCAAGGATGATGATGTCACCCACCTAGAAATACACCTCTGGAAGTGCTGAGACCCAGTAATCTTGGTAACGCATTCTGTAACTGCGTATTGCTGTAGTGTGATAAAGTAGTTAGGTTGGTGTTCCAATCCCAGACTTACCAACTGTGTGTGTGTGCATGTCTCCGTCTGCAAAATAGTGGAATAATGCTTTTAGATTGCTCACACTCCATACAATTCCTAAACCCAACTTTGGCAAGGCTGATGATGTCACCCATCTAGAAATACACCTCTGAGAGTGCTGTGACCCAATAATCTTGGTAGCACGTTCTGTAACTGTGTAATACTGTAGTGTGATAATGTAGTTAGGTCAGTGTTCTAATCCCAGACTTGCCAACTGTGTGTGAGTGTGTATGTTTGTGTCTCTGTCTGCGTGAAACAAGTACAATGTTTTGTAGAGTATGCACTCTATGTACAGATCACATAACCACCTTCGTCAATCCAGCTGTTGTCACCCACCTAGGAATACACCTGTAAGAGTGCTGTAACCCAGTATTTGCCATAGCGCATGCTCTAAATGCGTATTGCTACAGTGTGATATGGTAGGTAGGGATTCGAATACAGGACAAGGGAAAGTGTGTGGGTTTGGCTGTCAGAGCCTGTGTAGAGGTGGCTGTGATTGTCTAATCACTGGACATATTGGGGAGCGGATTTTGTAGTTTTCCTATATGGTGTCTGTCTTATGACACATTGGCCACCTCATGAGGAGTAAAGATGTCAGTCTGCCATGGGACTGTGTTGGCAAGCCATACCCTTACATCTGGCAAAAGGCCTGGTGAACAAAGTATGCAACCCTACTAGTACCCGGTATATTTCCTGCACCCATGTGTCATACAGAAACACACTTGCCTAGGATATCCCACTATGTTGCTAGTACAATGCACATTAATGACAGATAGTAGGCATGGTGTGATTGCAGTGGACTGCAGAGGACATGGCACCCTGCACAGTGGTACAATAGGCACATAATTGCGGACAATGTGCCTTCACTATGTTCCCCACTGGATGCCTGCAGCATATGTGGTGACATCAAATGTGATCCACAGAGGCCATACAATGCCATACACATGTGCCCTGTACAGACCATTGCCACTGACACCAGGGAATACCTGTATCATGCTATCAATGCAGGTGCAGGGTCGACCTGCTGACTATAAGCAGGTTTTGCCACACCAAGCCAGTATTGGCATATCAGGGGATAACAGTCTGCGTACACAACATGTGTCTGCCAAACCAGGTACACCTGTATATGTCACTGTACAGTATTGTGGGACATACACATCCCAGGCAATGTCCATATGAAGGACTATCAGACACAGACATGGCATGCATTGCAAAGCTATGGCCATATACAATGGTAACCAGGATGTCTGGGCAGATCATGCAGTACCCATCTGTGTGGGACATTGCAGACACTACACTCCTGTACCACACTGCACACCATTGTCGGGAGGCATGATGCCAAGTATTACCCCTCACCCAGCCTTGTACAGCCATCTTGTACAGCCAACCACTACACACCAATGAAGCAATGCATATATGCATGTCAGTACTGGCACCTTGTGTCTGTGTGTGGGTTATGATGCTCCCAACCACAGTCACTCCCAGTATAACCCTCATTGGCATACCAACAGATGTCAAACACTTTCACATGCCCTAGCCCATAGAACCTCCAGATATCCCCTGTGGTGCATGTAGTCCTGTGCATTACTGCAGTGTGGCAAACTAAGTAGTTAGGGTGTGTATTTGTGGCCCTGCCAAAGAGTGTCAATGCGAGTCCATTAGAGAGTGTGGTTGTGGTGACAATAGCATCCGTTCACATGGACAGCCATGTGTGCTACACCTAATGTATGTCTACTATATCTCTGTTGCAGATGTCTCACACCTACACACATATATGTTTTCACAGCACAGCAACATGTCGGCTTTGTGGCACATGTAGTAACTTCATGCACATGTAATAGTAATGACTAGTCAGTCAGGGGTTTGACTCCTGTACTGGTAGGTGTGTGGCAGACGATGTTTAGGGTTTAGTCTCCAAGCTCTTCTCTGGTGTACTTTGCCTGTCCCTCCCACACACTTTCTTGTGGATGTGGAGGTGTACACCTGCTCAGCAGCAGCATGTGTATTGTAAGTGATGGACATGATCAGGTGATGGCCTCTGCACCTATTGATGTCCTCCTCTATCTGATTGCATGTGGAATAGCTGTGATGGTGTTCCCATAGCCATTCGCATGATAAGCACAGTACATTATCTAGGAACATCATGCTGGTGTTTGGCCATGACAGTCGCTGTGAGTGGTACCTGGATGTGGTGTTTTGAAACAGCATTACAGATGATATCTGGATGTTCCTCAAACATCATACACAGTGGGAATTAGCCTAAAGACAGGAGGGTGATGTGCCACACATGACTACAACATGTAAGTGTAGCTATGCTGCATTGAGACTACTGCCTGTTTAAAATGTGTGTGGTAATGGCTATTCTGCATGTTTTAAAACAGACATGACAGTGCTCTGTTCATGAGGGACCCACATCTGTAGGACAATCTGTGGACTGGTCAGTGTGTGGAACCATTTGTTTCCTGTGTTACACACTGAACACACATCTGTGCACAGCAGGAGCACAGTGTGAGGATTGCAGACAGTACGTGGTGATAAGGATGTGTTACTGCCATCGCATCCCTGACTGGACATATGTCACATGAAACAGTGGTATGACAGACACTGTCTGGGGTTCCCAGTAACAACCCAATAATGGGCAACTGTTCATAGCTGCAGTCACACATTGTACAGATGTCATGCAGTATATATGCATGTGTTGTGCTACCTCTGCAAATGTATAGCATCTGTTGTGTTGGGTTGATGGTGGTATCTATGCATACTGTTGTAGGTAATCCTGAATGCTGTTGTCTATTACTAAGCCATATCTGAGTTTAAACTGCAACACCATAGGCTGTATGGGTTGGGAGGCCCCGGCAGAACGTCCTGTCCCACTTCAGCTGACCATGGCACCAGGCACCAGCACATCTGGGGCCTTGGACCTCAATCTCTGTTGGCTCTGCACCACCTTCTGGTGGTACTACCACTGAGGATGGGGCATGTCCCCCCTGGGAGCAGGGCCAGACAGGAACATGTTTGCTGTCATGTGGTCCTGGACGTGGTGTGTTGGGGGCTCACTAAGGGGTTCCGATGCCAGATAAGCAAGCTCAAGGGTGGAGTGTCAAATTTACAGGGTGAGGCTGCCCCTCCTAGACAGCCCCCAGCACTGCCTCCTTTGCAGCTGTTTTGCTGCAGTGGTGGCTACCCATGGCTGGGGCCCTCCATCCCACTGTTCCCATGGGCTTGTGAATGCTAAACACCCACACCTGTCCAAGGTGTATCCCCCCACATGTGTATGCTGTCTTGTCTGTGATCCTACCCTACCTATCCTATACGGGCATACCTACTCTCCTTCCCCCACATCCCACTTTCACCCTACGGAAACATAAGGCCAATCAGTTCCTAGGACAACATCTGCCCTATACATAGCTGTCCATTTCACACACGTGCCCACTGGACACATGTAACCCTTGTAATATGCATCACAACCTGCTTCTGTTATCCTCAAACCTGTCTATCAGGTGCATGAGCCTTGTATGCACATCACTCCTAAATGGTCCAGGTACACATGATGCGAACGACCCCATTGTACACACAACACTACTGGTCCCTCTATGGTTGCCCCATTTACCTTTATCATGATGATGATGTTTCACACATCACCTTGCAAGACTACTGTTCTCACATAATGATTGGACAGGTACTGTTGTGTTAATGTACATTACATGTACAGAGTGATGTGTATGGCCAATGTACAACTGTTTGCGTGTATGAATGACACATGTCTGTCTAAGGGAATCTCGATATTACATAGGACAACACCACTACATAATACAGGCATCGCTGGTGTTTCCCTTTTCATTCGTTTGTAATGCTTTGCTGCCACATGGTATGTTCCTGATATATCTCTATATATGTATGTACCTATATGCTGGACATAAACACTCTCACATACATCTACATGATGGGATACATTCCTATACTGTTGAATGACTGCACTGTATGATACATTTGTGGTAATGTCCGATGTCTGTATATCTGCCATGGCGTATTGGTAATTCACATTAGCTGTGTGTGCAGGGTCCTGGTTCCGAGCATTGCAGGGACCGTTTATTTTTTTGCAGGGCAGAACAAAGCCATTGGATATGGAGGGATTAAGGCACATTAAAGCAGTTGTGAGCGGGTATGCGTGGGTTTGCGTGGTGTTAAGCAATGCTAACCTCTGGTTACAGCTTCTTACACTTGGTTAGCCTCTACATTGCTTTACCAGTGTAATACTCGCATACTAGTAGTCAAACA
>NC_056730.1:313333563-313393563 GCF_019279795.1 Protopterus annectens
ACCTGTGGGTGGGGATGCAGGAGGTTTGCTCACTTCTGGCCAGCTTGATATGACAGCAGTAAATAATACAGGGTGTTCTGCTGCTGTTTCCCTTCATATTCGTTATGACTGCTTTCTTGTGACCATGTTCATTCTTTATATATATATATATATATATATATATATATATATATATATATATATGTATATCTGTACATACACATGCATATACACCTACATACTTATTTACATTTCCCATACTGTTGAATGACTGCCACTTATCACTGCCCCTATATCTGACGGCCATTATTCTGGGCATCATATAAAATTAGCAACCCTTGCATGGTCTGGACCCAGGAACAGAAACACCTTAGTCACTGGTTTGACCACTACACCATCCATGGTACATTCTGCATGGATGGTAGTTAGGTTATAAGACTTTACTACAGGCATTCCACACTACTGGCAACAAATGTGACAGTCGGTTGGTGTGCATATGTATAGTATATGTTAATGTTCATATGTTTCTGAGAGACATATGTATACATTTGCAAGTATACATATTTATAAATAGGACACATACTTGACAACTACTTATATGCATGTATGTGTGATGTGTAGCTGTAGCTATGCATATATAAGTATGCACATTTATAGATGTATGACTACATATCTGGGGTTGTACATGGCCATGTATATGAACACCCGCATCCGGGAGGGATGTGTACCATTTGTATACAGGGGTTGTGTGCATCATTACGACGTGGAACCTGGACAGGGTATACAATTTGTGGACATGTACTATTTGGACGATGGCTATGGGGAAACTTCTAGGGAACATGTGAAATGTATATATTCCCGATAATGCACATGGAGAGAAGTGCATCACGGTCAGGTGTTTAATCCCGGGTCGTAGGTTTTGCAGGACTGGCTGGAGGCTGAGCAGGGTTGTGTACAAC
This sequence comes from Protopterus annectens, assembly GCF_019279795.1. Taxonomy (NCBI): domain Eukaryota; kingdom Metazoa; phylum Chordata; order Ceratodontiformes; family Protopteridae; genus Protopterus; species Protopterus annectens. The sequence goes on from NC_056730.1 coordinate 313,334,502, forward strand.
TACTGCTAATGCAACTAGTGTCCGGATGTCTATGGGGCTGGACATTGTGTCATGCCACCAAGTCTAATCTTTAGAACAGACACTTATCCCATGAGGGATGTCCAAAAATTGTGGACACCAATGACTCCAATTCTTTTGGCTTTACGAAAATGAGGGAGGGTTATACATGCATGTGATACCTAGTTTGCAAGCCTGAGACTGCCTAGGTTGAGACTGCCTACTAGATATGGGTGGGGGGCACTATGTGCAGATATGGCTGCGCCAAGCTGGCAGCCCAAGTATGGGTGGTTTTGGTGGATGTTCAGTAGGGGGGGATGTGCTGTGGAGGGGATGATGAGTATTCAATTATGTATCCAGATGTGTTGGGGTTGGATGGCTCAATTCAGGCCAGAACATTATGTGGATGTGAGCCGGTAACGTTTCTGTACATGTGTATCGCACATTTTAATGTTCATATGTTTGAGGGATTGTGTTCTGCAGTATGGACTGTCAGGGTGTATTACGAATGTGAATGTATATTCTTTGGTTTCCTTTCTGATTCACCTACTGCTCCCTCGTACACCTCCAGTTCACCTATTGTACATCCGACCCAGTCTCCCCTTGGCAAATTATTACATTTCCCGTCACCCCGCCCCCGTATTCCACAAACACACCATCCATCCCTTCTCTGGTTGATGGCCCATGGCACAGACAGCATAACACATTGCATACTCTACATATCTCTGGTACCAATATGGTTGTGAGGACAACCCTAGCATATTTGATCTTCCACATGTTGTACTTCATGCACATAGGTACACACAAATACTTATCTTTCATGACATGGTAGGTAGACCCGAGTAATACCCATTCATCTTTGGGCCGCCCAGACAAGCACGACTTGGACCGCAAATGGGCAGATATTGAGCGAATGCTCTTACCACTGGTAGGGTTGCCACCTTTTCAAATGGCCAAAGTGGGACATTTTCGGGACACATACCAGATTTTACAGGCGAACACATACCCACGGTCAATACAAAGGATAGAACTTTACTTTTATGCCTAAATGAAAACTTATTCTTGTAGCAGTTTAGTTGCTTATTCTGTTTCTTGAACGTTTAGGTATTTTAGATGCAGAAATAACAATTTTATGCAACTATTACATAAAATATGGGACATAATTATGTCCTACAATCGCGGGACATTTGTCATTTTTAATATTTTTGGTAAGGACACAACTGCCCAGCGAGGGACTGTCCCTCACAAAGTGGGACAGGTGGTAACCCTAACCATTGGGCAAGGCTTAGCAAAGGGCAGTGGCATGCAAACACGCTGCGTTTCGCTTCCACTTGGTATAACAATCTACACTACAATGAAATGCGGGCACTGGGTTTTAAATGTCATTTGTTCGAGGGACGGGGGCTTAATATTCAGCTACATGCTTTTGTGTTTACTTTTTATTTTGGTGATCGCGGAACTGTCTTGTATGCTTTGCATAAATTTCTGTATCCACAGACACTGACAGGAGTGATTACTACTAGAGGCAGGCTGTACTAGGTTGCGCGTCTGCAGCCGACATGTTCACGCCTCTGTGCAACACTTAGACACGCCCCCTGCACTCGAGCACATTTCCTGTGCACATGGACATTGCGGCAGTGCGCTTTCATTAATATGCATATGGTGCTGCTGCGCCATCTCTACGCCGCACGGTTGGTGCAAGGCTAACGCCGTCCTTGCGCCAAGCTTCATGAATCCTGGGGTGTATAGTTTTTGAAAACTTTAAATGAAAGAACAATATACTATAACCTGACACTGACAGATTTATAGCTTGAAGTAAGTAAATCTGTCTCCTTTTGCAAAGCAGAAGCAGCAAATGTGTTTTGCTAAAATCTGCAGACTATTCCCAAAGCAATAAACTGTCTTCAGCTGATTTAAAAAACATACCCCCAGATTCACTAATCCTCCATGTAAGATGTAATAAGTCTTACTCGGAGGCTGCAGTTGAACGGTCTGACATCAGCGTGCCATGAATATGCATGAGGGCACACTGACTCAACCGTAAGTCTTACACGGACCATGTAAGAAAGCAGGAGGCATGTCCGACTGCCAAGCAGTCTAAATGTCCACGCCCCTGCAAGTGTCTGAAAACTAAACAAAGCACACACACAATAGCAGGTCCGCTCAAATTCCCTGCACCCAACACCACACTCCCTGATATTGTAAACCCCTCTCACAGTTCTAAAACGCAAAACATTAAATATATTTTTTTAAATCCCCAAAATAGCTGCCCGTATTTGCGCGTGTGTGCGCAGGTGTGCCCATTGCTTAACTAGAGTTAGCAATTCTGACATGGAAGAGCATAAGAAAGAATGTTAATGCAAATCACACCAAATAGCAGTAGCGTAATGGTAGAGCATTCGTGCAAAGAAGAGGCATTCACGGTTTGAATCTCACCACTCCCTTTCGTATTTATTTTTTAAATCAGTATATGAAATAATACCTGACAAATATGTTTAAACATTACCAAAAAGCAGTGAAATGGCCAATGTATCAGTGAACAAAATAAATATTTTAAAGGATCCTGATATAAAATTGCCTGCAGTTAAGCAGTGCTTCACCCAGCACAATAGAGTTGCCCGTAGTTTAATAGCACTTTACCTAGCACAATAGAAGTGCCCACAGTTTAATAGCGCTTTACCTAGCGCAATAGAGTTGCCCATTGTTTCATAGCGCTTTACCCAGTGCAATAGAGTTGCCCATAGTTCAATGGCGCTTTACCCAGCACAATGTGTTTGTGCAGACGTGCGCGCCATGCCAACCAGAGCACCGTAGGGCACCGAGGAGCAACGTAGAGCAAAGTTGCTTAAATGCATCCACACCCCATAGCCTGTCTGGATAGTATGAAAATAAAATGATTAACAAGATTCAAACCCAGGACTCTGTACATCAGAAGCAAAGTACAGAACCACTAAGCCATGACAACATAGGGGAAACAGCCACTATTAACATTCATATACTTAAGAATGGTAGTTTAACCATTACTTAGCAGGTCTGCAGTCAGCTGAGAATTTTACAAATGGCCAATCACAAAAAAGTGCGGGAAATGCGGCATATTTAAGCCCGACAGGCGGGAATACACGCCATAACTGATTGTAGCTCACATCTGCAGTTAGAATGTCTGGTGTAGAGGGAACACGCTTCCGAGTGCAACGTTGGGGCATCGAGGAGTCCAAATACATGGTTTGGCTCCTTGTCCACCGTCACGAGTCAAGACTCCTGCAGGGCCAGTTTCAAGGGACGGAGTACAAGGCAGAGGCTTGGAACCGGTTAGCTCGTGACCTCACCAGTGCCACAGGCATTCCTCGAACTGGTGAGCAGGTCCGTCACTACCATGCAGACCTGAAGAGACGAAAGCAGGACCACCTGAACCAATGGATACAGGAGGCCCGTGGGATGCAGGATGCCCCAACAACTGAGTATGTAGCCATGGAATGCAGTATGTAAGAATTGATAATGGAGTATGTATAACGGATAAGTATGTCTCAATATCCCTTCATTTACTTTACAGCTGCAGGTGACCGTGCTATGAATCAGCAAGCCTATGCTGATAGGCTGCTAATGCTGTGCCACCAGGCAGGTTAGTGATTATTCTGCATGTATTGTTATATAAAATATGGGAGAGAGCATGAAAGAAAGTGTTGTAGTCCAATAATACAGCCATAAAATTGCCTGAATAAGTCCTCTGCATGTACTGTCAGATAAAAACATCAGAGAGGCAGAAAAAGAGTGTAGAAACCCATTAAGAAAGGTAACATATGTCTGGAATAATATCTCTGCAGGCACTGTTATATAAAATAAGTGAGTGAGCCTGAAAAAAGATTGTTCTAACCTATTAATAAAGGTATTATATGTCTTGAACATGTCTGCCATATACACTGTTAAAACAAATAAAAGAGTGAGCCTGTGGAAATTTGTGTAATGTCATTAATAAAGGTCTAAAACCCAGAGTGTGTCTGTGTCACAGAGTCTGAAATGTTGTTGTACCCTTGCAGTATACAAACAGTACTGTTTGAAAAGGTGCTGGCAACCCGGAGTTGTGCAGTCCCATATAAAGTGGGTGATGGAAGTACTAGTAGCTGTGAAACAGATATATAGTCCACAACAGGCAGTTACTGGCTGGCATGAATAAGTAAACCTGGCACACATGTAGCATGTTATTTTTTCCCCATAAATGTGAGTGTGTGTCAAGAAATGCAGGGTTCTGTACAAATCAAAGTGAAAATGTCATGTGAAAACATCCCAGATAAGTAGATAAAGAAATATAAATGCAATCAAGAAATATGTAGCAGTAACATCCGCATCCTGGACAGTTAGTATGTCAGATATAGGTCAGGCATATATTGAACTAGCCAAACCCAGTACACAACCTAATGTTAATTAATGTCAACCTAATGGCAAGTGTAATAATACAGGTAGGGGATATACACTTGCAGTCACTAGGAATGTAGTGTAGACTAAAAGGTCATTATAAGATGTTAACCGAGGTTTTTTATACACCCTACTGTATGTGCATAAACCATGCAATTCCACACCTCAATGGGTATGTGTAATCTTAAATATTTGTTGGGACATATGTCCTATTGTTCTATAAATATTTGCTTTCACGTTGATGCATGTGCCCTGTTTAATCACCACAGTCATGGTGGCCTGTTGCTACCAAACATCCCTGCATGCTGTTAGAATAACCACTGTGGTTCAATATATGCATGTGGTATTCTTGTTGTTCAACTGTTGTACCCTTGGTGTGTTGGGTTAATGGGAATATTATTGCATGCTGTTACAACTAATCTGGAATGCTGTTTTGCTTATGTTGTAATTAAACACACCTAATCACAGAACGTATGGGAAGGCCGGTCCCAGCGGACCCACCTGTCCCTCCTCAGCGGGCGAGTGAGCCTGGCACAAGCAGGTCCGGTGCCCAGCCCGGGCTGCCCTCCTCCATTGGTCCTGTGCCACATTCGGGTGGAAGCACTGCAGGGGATGGGGCTCATCCCCCCCGTACAAGCGTGGGCAGAGAAGGGCCACCTGTCACCCTTCAAAGGGTCCGGACTGTGGTGCGTAGGGAGATCCACCGTTCAGTAGCTGATCCCCTACGCCAGCTTGAGGCGAGAGTGGCGCATCTCACGGGTGAGCCTGCCCATCCTTTGTAGCCCCCAGCACAGCCACCCTCGGGGCTGTGAAGGTTCAGTGGTGATTGCCCATGGGTGGGGATCTCAGTTCCACTGTTACCATCCGTGGGCTCATGGGCTTGCGATTTCCAAACATCCGACCCCGTCAATTGTGTCATACACCGCCCCTGTATGCATCTTGTCTGTCTTGTCTGTTTACCTTCCCAACATACCTCCCCAGACATACCTACTTCCTCTACCTCACTTCCCACTCTCACCTGAAAAAAAAAGGGCAATCTGTACCCACAAAAAAATTACGCCCCATCGGACAAACATGTAAGCTGATAATTAGAATTGGCAGTACAACATACTTAGTTGTCCTCACCCCTCTCTCAGGGGTGGAAGGTTTCAAATTTCACTCCTAATGTATTGCATATGCACAGCTGTTGCTGGTAAAGACACGGGCAGCTATGGACCTTCCCCACACCCATCCTGTACATCCCGAGCTGGTTTCCTTACTGTCTTCCCCTCTTTGTGCACCCTTTATCACCACATTCCTATCTCCCCATTTACTTTTCTGTGAAAGAAATGAGCGCGGGGGTTAGCGAGGGTAAGCACTTGTAAACAGTAGTAAGCGGATTTGCACCAGTGTGCTCATGTGTGCGCTTAGCTAAGCATTGCTAGCCGTCGCGCAAACCCACGCAAACCCGCTTACAACTGCTTAAATTTGCCTTAGTCACTGCATATGACAGGGCCCTTGTACTGCTCAGCAGCAAAATAAAATACCCTTGTCAGTCTCGAACCCCACACCTTGGACTCACCAGTCTGCATGAAGTACCACTAAGCCACAGCAGATATACAATAACTTGGTGCTGTAAGAAATATATCATGCATTACAATGAGTGAATGTAAAGGGAAAATAGGAAAGCCATAGGAACACATTGCAATAACTACAGTTGTATGCCAGTTAATTCTCTAATTTGAAAAGAAAGTACATACTCCCATGTATCCTGTGTTAGCATTAGGAAGTGTGAGTAAACTTACACACTGAGAAGAGTGCACTGGAAGAAGCAAAAGTCAGGTTTCAGTACAACATGCATATCACTGGCTACAACCCTAGCTTCAGATATGAGACATATACCAACCTTCTGACTGAGACAACAGTATCCACAGCAAACAAGCATGGGCCCCACCTTGCACAACTGAAAGGGCTACGCCTGCCTAACCTAGCATTTTATAGCAGTGTCCTGCAATCACAGTGAGTACTGCAATTACCACACAGCAGGCTGCATGCAATTACTAAACGGTAAGCACCAATTGGTGCAGAGGCCATCACATGCACATGTGCAGATACCTAGAAAAGCAGCCTGTACTTGCTGTCCACACATGCAATAATATCATTGTACCAACTGAGAGAGAGAGAGAGAGAGCGAGAGAAACAGACAGACAGAGACTGACAGACAGACATGCAGGCAGAGACAAACAGGCTGTAAGAGACAGACACTGAAAAGAAAGACCAACACACAGAGGAAACCAAAACCAAAAAAAAAAAAAAAAACAGACGGAGGTGAGGAATACAAAGGTAAGGTTTGTAACAGATATGTATTTGCAGGCATCCGATTTATGTTTCTGAAGGGTACTCTACATACTGTGAATCATCCATATGTGGCAGCAGTCCGCATCTATATGTATATGCACATGTGCATAGGGCAAGGGACATACTGCAACTGTTAGTAAAGGCTGGACATATATATATATGTTGTTGAAGGTTGCTATGTGCACAAATGTATGTAGGTTGTAGTGTGTGGCATTGCAGACAGCAAGCAGTGCCGGTATATGTCATGTGGTGGTTAAACGCTGTGGGACTGAGGTACAGGCAGTGAGGCCTGCTACAGCTATATGGCCTGAGGACAGCACAACACTGTTCAATATTATTACATAACTGTATGTCCCACAACTGTTGCATAAGTGACATCCCCACCATGAAAGGTGGGCAGTATATGTGCCTATATGTGCATCTATATGTACAGCAATGGATGTATGTGTGTGTATATATTATATATTATATATGTATATGTATATATATATATATATATATATATATATATATATATATATATATATATATATATATATATATATAAATATTGATATATAGCTATAGATATATATACATATATAGATATGGATATATATATATATATAGATATATACACACACACACATATATATATATATATATATATATATATATATATATAGATAGATAGATATAGATATATATGAATATATATGGATATGTATAGATATGTATAGATATGTATAGATATGTATTGATATGTATAGCTATGTATAGATATGTATAGATATGTATATATATATATATATATATATATATATATATATATATATATATATATATATATATATATATATATATATATATATATATATATATATATATATATATATATATATAGAGAGAGAGAGAGAGGGAGACACGGGGTCATAAGTACTGCAACAGGTGCCTGTTGACCAAGGCATGGACTGAACACCAGTGTTGGTACTGCAGTGCCATACCCAATTCCAAAACACTTTACTCAGTAACTACCACATAGGTGGTAGCCTGCCTAACACTGAAGGTGTCAGAAGGGAACATGGGACACAGGTGGACAGTAGCCTCCCCTTTGATAATCACAGTGCCACACTAGTCTTGTAATCTGTCTACGTGGTACATGTCATCACAAAAGGTGTGTCATCTAGGGAAATATAGGCAGTGTTCCCCTCTACTCATCACAATGCCCCATGTGGTATGTACTTCACATGACAACTACAGCAAGTGGAAAGGCCACAGACATACCTCACAAAGAGTAATACTGCCCTCAAACACATGCCCTATGCAGACTGACTCACAAAACCACAGCTAGAGTGCGTTGCATACCGCTCACCCAGAGGTTACCTCTGCCGGACATACAGAGGTATGTCACACCCATATCAGTCGGCCAACTACCATGTCAACACCTCACAATCCCTCTGGGCTACATGACCTACGGCCCTAATCCTTGCCACCTCACTAAACAGCACATGCTGGAGGTACAGGTTCCTATCCACAAATATGCCATACTCTGGACTAAACCACCCAGCATTAACAAACAAGGCTCCTCATTAGCAGATGTCATACATACCCCTGATGATTGTTTGGGAGATAGGTAATATGCCCTGGGAGTCACCTCTGTGTATCCAGTTGACAGGATCATGTGAAATGACATTACATGTGTGTCATAGGCCAGGGTAGCATATGGCTAGGCTGCTCTAGGCCCTAGGGCCAATAGCGTATTACCTACCTATGACACAATGCACACACACATGTACTCAGTGCAATACCTGCTATGTGATGTGAAATGAGTGTGACAGTGAATGTGTGCAAGGTCTGTAAAGGTGTGATAGCTTAGTGTGAGGTTGTTTCTGTCATGGTAGTTTGTGTCCTAGGTGTGAGGCCAGAGAAAGATGTGTCAGTTATTGGGATGCAGACATAGTAGGATGGCATATGTTGTGAGGTAGTTCCTTGTGTACGACTGTGGTGTCCCATTGTAGGCTGAAGCAATACATGTATGCTCAGTAAGTGGTACTGCTGGTGAATCCAGCTCACATATGAACTGTTGTACTACCTGAAGCTGTAGGCCTAAACAGCACAGCATGGTGTATGTTCACATTCCCTGGTAACACTGTCTTGTGTGTTTCCTGTAGTCTGCACAGATTGTATACCTCAGGCATAGGTATCTGTAAATAGGGGCACACAGTACTGTAAGGTACACAGGTAATTCTCATCTGTGTCAGCATACATTTGTGTCTTGTATGTATGTCTGATGTGTGTGTAATGATGCATGTACCATGCCCGCATCTGTGTTACAGGGTATGTGTGTGTACCTAGCAACATGTATACTCTGTTACAGCAGTATGCCAGCTATATAAACAACCATACACATATGTTAGGTAGGGGTAGGGCATCAATGACTAGGGTGGTTCACTGGTAATACTGTAAATGTACTTTACATTCATTGCATTGGATGACATATTTCTTCATGCATTAGCTTGATATACACCCCCGAGGCAAGGTTGTGCATTGTATCCCAAACAGTGTGCCGAGTACTGGTGTATACTGGTTTGTTATATGGAGTGTGGCAGGCACTGTCAGCCAGTTGTGGACTGAGCACTGATATGTGGTATTGAACGTGTGTATCCTCTGACAGACAAACAGATGCTATATATGGCAGTTACGTGATATCTGTACTTAATAATGTTAAGTGTGCCACATGACTTGCTCACACATATTGTTTAATTGTCTTCCAGGGCTATGGCTCATCAACGCAATCCATCCTATACAGCTGCGGAGGAACAGGAAATACATAACAGCCTGGTGCAGCACTATACACTGCTGTTTTCCTGGGCCAGCCAGCACCAGCATGAGCGTACTGCACTGTGGCAAGATCTTGTTCGTCGGGTAAATGACATAGGCATGCAAAACCGGACATATGAGCAGGTACACCATCACTGCAGTGATTTAATTAGACATGTCCGGCGGCATGCATCTGATATCCATAGACAACAGCTTGCCACAGGTGGTGGGGCGGCCATACATCCCCCCCTCACCAGAGTGGAGGAGCTGCTCCTAAGCATGGTGGCTCCTGGCCTACAGCAGCAACAGCATCACACATGTGTCATCATGGAGGCTGGATCCACCCAGCATGATGACATGGAGCGTGCAGGTAATATGCCCTAGCTGTAGACTACCGTTACCTGTATTGTTAGAATATGCATATGTGAGATGTGTACTGTGTGTTCAGCAGTTGTGCTGCCTATTGTGTGCAATACTGATATTTGGAATAGTATCTGTACACCTGTGACTGTTGACTGTGGTTCTACTGTAGTTTAGCACACTCACAGTAGCAATGCCACAGTTGTGGCCACTGACAAATTGTGTCATACTCTTGTAGGTCCCTCTGGTGTGACAGCAGGGCATACGATACATGCTGGTGAGTTTGTTAACACTTTAATATTGGTAATGACATATGCATGTCATAGGTGATGTGTAGGTCATGTACACGTAACACACCTATGCATAATGCATGCTGTGCATGTTTGCTGTGAGACATTAAACATCTCAGTGAAGTCAGTAGCTGCCTCAATCACATGCAATGCACAGAGCAGCAGACACATTTGTGGCAACACTGTACTGCACATTGGATATGCATAGTTGCTACAGCTGTACACAACAGAACACGTTTATCATATGCAGGACACGAAAACATGCTACATTTGGCAGTACCACACACCCGCTGTAAGGTCACACTTCAGTATCCCACATGTCATGCACACACACATGATGTACCTCAGGGGTAGAGGCCTATCATGGGGCTGTGAAACACTCTTCAACACATAACACAGTCATGTTAGGCAATGCTTCCTATCGGGCACCTCACACACCCATGTACAAAGTGGCTGTGTAATTATGAACGTAGCCACGGCACTGCAGTTCAGGTACAGCATGCTAGGCATTGGTCTTGCACACATTAGTAGCTGTGAGTGACCACAAGATGCATGATGATGATGGCACAGGGTACTACACTCCATCCAGTTACAGTGACCACAGTACTACTCATAGCAGTCATTGCTGTGCACCTCAATGTTGTGTGTGTGCAAACATATGCACCTATACACAATATGCATAGCATGTTGTGTGTGTGCTTACATATGCCAGTATACACAATATGCATGGCAGTCGCCATCTGAACAAAGTGGCACATACATGTCCTGGAATGCTAGTGGGTGTATAGGTCACATGACACACATTGGGTATGTGTGGTGTTTAATGTTGCAGTCGTGTAGCATGCCATGCCATGGCTGGCACTGACATATCTGCAATATGTCTCACACTCACCATAACCACTGTACACTGGCCATGTCGAGCATTGGGATTCCTTCAACGTCAACATGCACCACTCACCCCATGTGTTTACATAGCATGCATGTGCTACATCTGTGCCCACTATTATCTGCTATGGATACAGACACTGTACTCAGACATGGAAATCTATGTGTCACACAGATAGCACATGCAGCCATGGCATGTATACCTGTGAGTGATGGTGCACAGAGCATTGCAGAGCTGATAATACTTGCACAGCAATGTTGTGTCCAGGTACACATTGTGTTCCAGGGTGTAGCCAATCACTGAACAACTACACAGTTGCATCAAAGGCATGTACACTGCCATGAAATAGGGGTGCCTACACTTGCACTGCATGGTCTTGTGCATCACATATTCTGCATGCTGACACGTGTGTGGTGACTGTTTGCCTTTTGATACTGGCACCCACCTTCACCCACTATAGAGTATATGTTGGATTGCTGGTGTGTGTGTGTATGTGCTGTAGTGAGGAGTGTATATGTGTGCATGTGTGCATGTGTGCATGCATCATGTGCAGACTGTAAAGTGTGTTTCCTGTCTTCATCTCACAGGTGCTGAGTTAGGGGTGGCCGAAAGCAGCAGGGAACCTGAAGCCACTGTCATGAGTAGTAGTGATGATGAGACATGTATTCTGGCACAGGAAGGTTTGACAGGGTCTGTCGTTGGTCCACCAATCGACAGTACACAGCGTTCAACCCCATCTATGCACACACTCATACTGTCAATACATCCCTCATCACCAATGGCCATAGGCGAGGGACAGCATACAGTTGGCATTGACCAGGAGAGTGTGGTACCCATGGCACTAGCATCCCCTCACAGCAACCATAGATGGATTCCTGGAATGGTACCACATAGGCGGAGGTCCATGGGTTCTCGGGGGAGCACGGCTGGTCATATTGCCCCTGGCAGACGTGCCCTCACAGGTCTTACAACATCCAGTATGTTCCGGGCTGTAATGCAGGTTCAGGCACGTATGGAATGGTACACCAGACAGGGACTTAGGGCACAGAGGGCCCATTACACCGCTATCAATGACAGCATCCGTGACCTTGCCGGTATCATCCAGAATTACACCGAGGTCATTGATAGATGTTGGGGGGAGATAGTAGATGCCCTCCACAATATGTCTTCCATGAGCCAGGACCATGCGGGACGGTTGCGATGTTGACGCTGATGCATGCCAGCAACAGCAACAGCTGGCAGTGGTCGCGGACAGCCCACAGTTCACAGCTGCTCCCGTAGTGGCAGTTCCAGCCCCAGCCATCCTGGGGCTGGACTGTCCATTGACCGCCCCAGTAGACCATGTGCACGTGGCTCTGGCCAGTCCCAGCAGGGACGTGGGTCCAGTCGTCATATCTCTGCCTCTGATGACAGTACCCAGTCAGGGTTGGTACTCGATACTGTCCGTAGCACCCCTGCCAGCACAGGTACTGTTTCCGTGGCTGGAGACAGTGATCTGTACAGCCTAGCAGGTACAGTCTGTGGCTGTCCCACAAACTACCGTATATGGCAGCCACATGGTGGAGCTGTGTGCATGCAGACACACACACATTAACCAAACAACTAGGGCTCACACATACACACACACATTACATCAGCATTGGCCCATGCTGTACTGTTGTCCCTCACACATACACACACACACACACACACACACACACACACACACACACACACACACACACACACAGACATGTCGATTGGATGGGTCAATGTCAGGCTCTGGCAAACAACAACACACCCTGTGCATATGATGATACCTGTGTCACCTCCTGTCATCTATAACATTAATGCAGGAACAGGCTAACATAGTGCTGATGCACAGGGTGACATTATAGCAGTGTAGCAATATTAGCAAGTTGTCAACAGGAAAGTGTAATGACATCCTTGTAGGTATGTCTGAGCAGACATTATGCATCAAAGCTCTGATTGTCAATGTAGCATTGTTTACACCACTGTTAGGTCTGAGTATGTATTGTCCACCCATGTGCCACTTGGCTGAAGTGTAATGTGTTGCCAGCAGGTGTTAGTGAGTGGACAGTATGTGTGTGATGTGTGCAGTACAGATTAGCAAGTGTACATTTGTGAACATGGTGGGTGCGCACTGTCTGCATGTATGTGCATGGTGGACACATGGGATGTGTGGCATACCCTGTTGTACACATTGTTATCATCTCATAGCAACTTTCAATGGCCAGTATGCATTCTACTACAGTTATGTACTAACATGGGTCCACATGTGTGTATGACATGGGTTGACACTATGCTGTGGGTGATACTGTTAATATCTGTCAATGATTTGCGGTCTGGTAGTATACACATCCTCAACAGCATGACTATAAGCAATCATTGGATGATGTCCTGACAAATGACACACCGCTGTAGGGAGCTCAGTAACAGTTGGATCCTTCTGATACTATACTCTAACACTAACCAGTGGTATTGACCGTCACCCATTCCTGGGACCACACCTGTTTGGCATATAGCTCCCTTAGGTACATGCAAATACACTAGGGATGTGTCCATCCACATCTGGAAATGCATGCATTGGCCTACAATGCATTCCGTAGATGGGACACATATCCTACACAAGGGTATCATACAGATAGATACCTGTTGTCTGATAAATGCTGTATAGCAGTAAGCCGGCTATGGCATAGTCATCCACATTTACTATACATACTATCCCATCAGTACCACATCGATGGTAGACCTCAACATGTATGTTGGGTACCAATGTGTACATACAGCCTTGTGTTATGTCATGTGTCCCTTGGTAGCCACATATCCATAGGTATTGTGGAGTCCCTCAATGTATCACATAAGACATTAGAGGCCTGAATGCATATCCACAAGGCAGTTGTACATCTATACAGACTGTCCATTATTGCCAGTCATTGTTGTGTATGAACATGTCTGACATATACCCCAGACATATACCCTCACTCACACTACTCTTTAGTAACTGTCATGGGTGTGTATGGCACAGATGACCTTGGCCACAGATCACAACAGTGGACGGCCTTGTCACATACATACATATGTGACCTACGATCTGAGAAGCAGCGGCACAACCTGTCAATAGAAACAGATGTATTCATGTAGTATGCAGGCTTCACACCTATGTACTGATTGAGGGGACATGTACACGTATATATTTGCCATGCAGATACCTGATGTATGCAATGCACTTACTGTCTTAATAATAATATGTCCTGCCATAGTAAAACCAAAACCCACACCGCATTGACCAACAGTGACACACACACACTGTCAGTGTTTGCAGGGTTCAAACCACTACCTAACTATTTTATGATACTAGTGAGAGATGCATTAACACAGTGCCCTATTTGCTTTACTGGCTGGTTTCCCTTCTCCGTCTGTATTTGTAGGATGGTGACATCATCAGACTTTCCAAAGAGGAATGTACCTCTTTTAGTGAGTTTTCCCAGTCTCCAAAAAGGGCACGCCTCTCAAAGGAAACTGCACACATACAGTCAGTGTTTGCAGGATTGAAACCCCTACCTAACTATGTTATGATACTAGAGAGAGATGCATTAACATGGCGCACTATTTGCTTTACTGGTTGGTTTTCCTTCTCCTGCTGTATTTGTAGGATGGTTACATCATCAGACTTTCCAAAGAGAAATGTACCTGTTTTAGTGAGTCTTCCCAGTCTCCAAAAAGGGCACTCCTCTCAAAGGAAATTGCACACATACACCCCTCCCCCACACACACAGTCAGTGTTTGTAGGATTCAAACCCCTACCTAACTATGTTATGATACTAGAGAGAGATGCATTAACATGGTGCACTATTTGCTTTACTGGTTGGTTTTCCTTCTCCTGCTGTACTTGTAGGATGGTTACATCATCAGACTTTCCAAAGAGGAATGTACCTCTTTTAGTGAGTCTTCCCAGTCTCCAAAAATGGCACTCCTCTCAAAGGAAACTGCACACATACCCCCCCCACACACACACACACACAGTCAGTGTTTGCAGGATTCAAACCCCGATCTAACTATGTTATGACACTAGAGAGAGAAATGCATTAACACGGTGCACTATTTGCTTTACTGGCTGGTTTCCCTTCTCCTGCTGTATTTATAGGATGGTGACATCATCAGACTGGACATGGTGATGTGTGTACACTTTGTTTTATGCCATTCCAGGAATGGTCCATGTGGGTCAGCAGGTGTCAACAGCTTGAGCAGGACCTCATAATCCTTACCTTGTGTAATCTATCTGTGGACACATTGATATTCCTTCATATGTCAACACATATTTATGCACAGCTTGTTGGTTTTGTGGATACTACATGTGTCTGGGATGTTGATAAAGGGCTATTCAAAGTCTATGTGAGACATGTGTAGCTGTGTTCAGTGATGTATGTCCTGGGTGGCTGCCTTGCAAACAGTCTAGCATGTTTGGGAAACATGATCCGCACATGAACGTACCACAGTTGGTAGGGTTGTGTGTATGTCAGCTTCCAATAGCTCTGTTTATGACTTCAACCATGATGGACTCCATGACCTTGCAGATCAGACTTCATAGGCATACTGGACTGTACTTCCCATGGTGTGTTGTGAACCAACACTTGTGGGGAGTGCCATATGTTGCTGTAGCACATTCAACGGTTCCACATCCTGTGTAGGGGGTGAGGCTCAGCTGACTGTTCAGGTGCAGGATCTGTTTGTTCTGTAGTTTATGCATGACACATATTAGGAATCAATGTATTCCACTTGCTGCCATGCTTTTGACATTGGGGGTAGCTGCTCATCCATTCTACATGTGATATCTCCTGGTATGATGATATGGACTATCGTCAGTGGGAGGTGGGTATGTATATATGCGCCTGTCTGTCAGGATGTTGACATTGTCAGTCAGGTACAGTTGGCCCTGACTCAGGACATATATGGGTGTACATTGCTATTTATGACATAGCTGAAGGTGGTGTCATGATTTAGTCTGGACTCCTTCTCAGCTACTCTTTACAAAACACCAACGGACCTGAGCACTAATCCCTGTTATACTCTTTTACACACTTAATACCCTACTGATCCTTTGTGATCAGGCTACAGAGTATGTCATCATAATATCATGGCATGTCCAGGGGTTGGTTTCGTGTGTACTCTCCAGTCCAGCTGGTGAATATTGTGATGTTGACACAATGTCACATCTGCCTCATGTACACAGACAACCCTCTCCTCCTCCCGACAAACTCAGATATATGTGTGAGATGCACCTATATAGACATACAGGCTGCTGAACTCTCTCGACCCATGACTGGCACAGTCTATCAGATGGTGAACGTAACCACACACACCACATATCAGTCTCACATATCCTGTAGCGATTGCACTCAAACCACATTATCACACATAGACATACTCGGATGCTGTAAATGAACTCTGCCTAAGCAGCAGAGACCTCCACAGCAGACACACACACAACTGCTATACCACTACAATACCCACATATCACATAGTTCACAATGTCAGTGTGCCACACAGTCACTGCCCTTCGGGCTAAACAACACACCTAATACACTTGTAATAGGCGACACTTATTGTCAGACACACTGACATACCACTCACCAGCCCAAACAAGGGAATAGTCACTTTGGGCTGTCTGTCGGGTGCCAGGATCTGCCACATAACACATGCAGTCAGGTCACTCCAAAGCAAGTACAGGACTGGCACCATCATTGTCCATGCTGGTGCGTAAAACCTCAGACGTTACTCCCTGGACCACATGACATGATACATGGAGAAACACTCTGATCATGTAGCCCAGGCCAGTATGACCCTGACCTTGTCTAGCATCTTACACCCACCAATTATGATGTCACAGTATACAGACAAACATATCACGTTTAACAGTTGGCTAACAAATTGGTGTCATTCATAGGGGATACAGAGTCTGTCAGCCTGTGGTGACATGCTCGACATGCCATGTAGCTTCACTATGGACAGCTTGCACCTGTCACCCTTGGACTTTCGAATGCTGGCTAAGGCTCTTGCTACCACCATAGTGCCTTTCTTAAGCAGGGCTCAAAAGATAAACCCACCTCCATAGACATTACAGGTTAAATGAAACTAAGTGTAATGCTGCTCAACACCAGATGTATTACCCTCATATTGCGGCCACTCAGGACTCTCCACAGTATGGAGGATAGCAATATCTGTGCACTAACAGATGCCTGGTTCAGACTCACTTATGCACAACAGCACTACCAGGTTATGTTTCATACCATGCTTTCTGACCACAAGACTTGGAACAGACAACACAACTAGGGGGAGTATCCATATACATCACAGATACACACATCTCTGGGTTAGTAGCACTGCACAAAGCATCACAGACCATACATATACAACTACCATTGTGCAAAACTGCCTTTCAGTTTGTTGCCTGCTACAGACCACCCTCCCAAACTCAGGAACCACACTCGGCTTTCATGGGAACTATGGAGAATATGAAGGTCTCCACAAACACCATTATATTGGGTGACTTCAAATACACAAATATTGACTAGGGATACTACTCAAGCCCCAACGCCCTCGCCCAACAGTCACTACAATTTGTAGACTCATATGCTATGGCACAGCCAGTCAGTACAGCCACAAGGGGGAATACATATTAGACCTGATCATCACCTACATGGGGACTCTATGTTCCACACCAGTGATATACCCCTCATTGGTAAGGTCAGAACATACATGTATCTCACTGGACATACATATACCCTCCACACACCCATCCTGGGTAATCTTGGTGAACTTCTCATGAGCCAACGTCTCACTTTACCAAAGCAAGGTGGTATCCTTTAGAGACCCTGAGACAGTGGCAAATATGGCTCAGACTGCTGAATCCTTTACATACACATTCTATGGACACCTAGTGGACTGCATGGATTGTGCTATCCCAAATAACAACAGGACTCACTCCTCCAATGGCAGGGGACCTGTCTGGTAGCCCCCAGCCATTAATAAGCTGTACAACATCAGGAGGAAGCTACTACATGATAGAGCACAATCCCAGATGGGGAAGGCATCTGTGATCTGTACTAGCAGACAGCTACGATCACTCATGAACTTTTCTAAGTGCTGCTTCTACCGGACAATTGCACCAGACACATAGGACTATCACACGGCCTTCTTCAGTTATGCCAGGAACCTGGGTGGACACTCAGTGATATGCTGTGAGTTACTGCATACTGACTAAACTTACCCTGAACCCACTGGCATTGCCAACATCCTGGCAAACAGGTTCAGTGCAGATGTCTCCCCCCATCCCCCCTAAGGAGCAACTATCCATCCCAACAGAGTGTAACCTCCCTGACATCACACAGTAACAGGTGAGTGCTGCCCTCCCCAAAGCGTACATCACAGCATCAATGGGACCAGACAGTGTCCCGGCCTGCATCTTACACGAGCTTCATGACAGACATAACCCTTACATTACAGCACTGTTCAATACTGGAGTTACTACAGGATATGTACCCAAGGAATGGCGCACAGCGACAGTGGTCCCACTCCACAGAGTTGGTGCCACAATGGACCACAGACAATATTGCCCTATAAGCCTAACTAGCCTGTTCTGCAAAGCTATGGAGCGTATTGTCATGGGACTCATACACCTAGACATCGGGAACCTACAGACACAGTGTCCTACACATTTCAGCATTGTTGTGGGCAGATCTTGCCTCTTGAACCTGTTTGTATTCTTTAAACAGTTAACAGGTCCATCGACATAGGGACGGTTGTCCACACAGCCTACCTGAACCTTGTAAAACCCTTCAACACAATAACCCACTGGGCCATTATGCATAGGCTCACCAGCATCGATATGGATACATATCTCACACGATGGATTACTACCTGGATCAAGGATAGCACCCACATGATCAGAATTGCAGGTGCCATGTCTGACTATACACCAGTTACACTTGGCATCCCACACGGCTCGGTCCTGGGACCTCTCTTGTTCAGTATATATTTGTCTGACATACAGGCTACCACAGGGGGAATATGGCTGACCATGTTCGCACTTGACTGCAAACTGGGTGCCATAATCAACACTCCAGCTGCCATATGCATACTCAAACAGGGTCTCACAGAGATGGATGACTGCTGCCTGAGCCATGGCCTACAGATAAATGCCATTAGATGCATAGTCATCCCCTTTGGGAATAACAACATGCCCACACATTACCACATAGGTAGTACTCCATTACATATGGTAGGAGTTGTTAGGGGTTTGGGGATATGACTTGTTCGTACTGTCGCCTTTGACAATCACATTGCCAAAGTGGTTGGACAGACCTTCTATACAGGCCACCTCATCCCATATGGTTTTACATCTAGATTGAGTGAGGTCATTGTGCCCTTATACTCATCACAACCATGCTTGGTTACAATGCCACATTTGGGGTGTACCTTACCCGACACCTGAAGCAACTGTACTGGCCACAGAAGTTCCTCACCAAGCAGATCTAGGGACTCACACGGATGCCCTGCACAGTTCAGATGCAGTGACTCCAGCTCTACTCAGTCACTTACCACCTACTCGGATATGATGTGTGCCTGTTGTTTACAGATATGCCCAACCCAGAATTACTGGACATGCTCCACCTCAGGATATCTGACTCTCTTGGAGCTACACACTCCAGGGACTTATACCTCAGCACAGATGTTAATAGGACATGCTGGAGGGACAGATTCTTATCCCAGAGGCTCCACTCACTCCAGATTGTAATCCCAGTTTCACATAGGCAGAGCCACCCACTAACCACCTACAGGAGACATCTTGATGACTGTATGGGTGATCGTATGTTTACCCCTGGGATATCTTCTGTGTCCCTGCTAGACAGAGGCACACTAGCCTAAATGTACATGGGCTATCTTGTGTGACCTACTATTCACACGCACAGTGTAGTAATCTGACAGGGTTGCGAATGTCAAACACACTCTGGCTAGGCTTGTACATGCCCTAGGGCAGATAGCCTAGTATCGATCTCTGAACCTATGCTAATATTCGGGATGCACAATGTTTATTGCTGATACTGTTTGCAGGTCTTTATCGTCTTTGCTTTACCAGTTTCTATGAACAACTTAGGTATCTGCAGAACATATTTGATTATGACAGGGTTCCACTATATTATATATCTGTCTGTTGTCATATAACTGTGTACACAGGGCAGATTGCTGGATAGTGAGAGGTTCCTGGGTTAACACATGCAACTGCCAGATATGTGTGGCCCACTGCTGTACTCAGACATGGCCTAAGTGTGTGAGCATGCCCAGTTCAGGCTTTCTGTGTTTTGTTGCCTGACATTTGTCTCATTTATTCGTGTGTGAGCATGCCCAGTGTGACCTTTCAGTATGTTGCTATCTGAGGTCCACTACATTTGTTGATGTGTGTGAACATGACCAATATTAACATTTATACTGTGTGTGTTGGATGTCGGGTTCTGTTCTTACTGCAGGACTCACCTTTGTGTCATAACTCGACAAGGATTATGCTGTGCCTGCAGGGTTTCCATGAGATACTTTGCATAGACTTATCAACATTCCTTCATACAGGCTGACCACTGCAATACTGTCATGGTTTAGTGGTTCAGCACTTTAACTACAGTGCACAGTATCCTGGGTTAGAAGCCCATCACTGCTTTATATTTTCATACTGAGCAGACCAGACTGCTTAAGGGCCAGTTAAGCAAATATGAGCATGTTGGCTTTTGTTCAGCTATGCCCTACTTAGACCAGGCTTGTCCGACATTGCTCAATATTCACCAACATTGCTGGACGTTGCCCAATATTACTCAGCATTGACCACAGTTGTGCTAGTTGGTGTGAGCGATTTTGTTTGCATATACTACATGGTGGTAAATGCTGTTTAGCACTGCTTTATGTTGCTTAACACATAGCAATCATGCCTCAGGTGGTGCTGCAGGGCGGCCTATTTCGGATGCACATACTACACTCCCTGTTCATGTTTGAAAGCAGGTAGTGTCAACTTAGGCATCCCTTTTACTATATGTGCAAGTCAGAGAGAGGTATCATTTCCAGAGTTCCCACTGAGCCAGTGTATGTGCTATGCATTGCTTCTTTGCCAAGGCCAAAGCATACTGGGCATGCCTCCTTCTGCCTACTGGGGCAGGCTCAGGTTCTTCCTCCTCCGAGTCACGCTCTGCCTGCGATGGCCTTGGCAATGGTGGGGAGCTGTTTGGCCCAGGCCTATGCTGGTCCTGCTGCAGCTGTTTTTGCAGGATCATATTATGTAGCATAGCACATACCATGACAATTTGGGTACATGTAGTTGGTGAGTACTGCAAGGCTCCACCAGGTGTGTCCAGGCACTGGAACCGTGACTTGAGCAGCCCAAACACACACTCGATTACATTACGTGTTTGTGCGTGTGCCTCATTATGGCATTCCTATTCAGGTGTGTGTGCATTTCTGATGGGTGTCATCAGCCACAGCTCCAGTGCATAGCCAGCATCCCCCACTAGGTGACCATGTGGGATGTCCCCATTGGCAAATGTCTGGTACAGCTGCGTCAGATGCCAGATATGGGAATCATGGTAGCTTCCAGGGCAGCCAGCACACACATTCAGTATTATGCCTTGGGCATCACACATGACCTGGCAGTTGATGGAGGGGAAGCCCTTGTGGTTGAAGTAGACCCTACCCCGCTTGCCGGCTGGTGCTTTGATGCGTATGTGCGTGCAGTCTATTGCACCCACTACCTCAGGGTATTCTGCTATTTGCTGGAAGAGATGCATGTTGCTGGCCAATATCTCATGGGAATTGGGGAAATATACATGATCACCGACATGTGCTGACATGGCATCCAGGAACTGGTGCAGTACCCTGGATGCTGATGCCTGTGATATCCCCATCATATCACCGGTTGGTCTCTGGAAGGTACCTGTTGCTAATATTCTTAGGCCAACACATACCTTGGTTTCCACTGGGATGGGTTCCCCTCTGTTGGTTCTGTGTGTGAGGTGTGGCCTGCACAGCTCAACAATTTGCTGCAGGAGGTCTCTGTCCACTCTATAGTGCTCCACTATCTCCAGCTCATGTAGCCCCCGGTAGGTTACCCTGGGCCTGTACACTCTTCTCCGTCTCTTCACTGTGGGTTGTCCAGCAGCATTTCCATTGTCACCACCCCCAGCATGTTACATATGTCGCCTTATAACAGCAATGGCAGCCCCTAACATTTCTTTGTGCCAGTAAAGCTTTTTCAGTTTTCACTTCTATTAGCTTACTGTAGTGTCTGTTGTGAGAAACATAATGGACTGTTGTTTGCAGAGTTTTACATGCTAGGCTGGGCTGGGCTAGTGTACTGCCTGTGTAATTGCCTTATTCTGATTGTTTTCACCTACTAGCTCTGCTAGTACTCCCTGGTAGCTTCCTACTATTTGTTGTGCTTCCTTTTTCCTTTCTGTTTCCTCGGGGGGGGGGGGCAGCGCCGTGCACACAAGTGCAAACATGCTCACAGCAGCTCACACGCGCGCACACATGCTTACACGGACTAAAACTTGCTTATTCGTGTTAAAACGCACACACACCAGCACAAACGCACTTACAACTCTTTAAACAGCCTTATACATGCTTACTTCGGATTAAACGCGTGCACTCACACTTACATGCGCGCACTCTGTCTTAC
Source organism: Protopterus annectens (assembly GCF_019279795.1). Lineage (NCBI taxonomy): Eukaryota > Metazoa > Chordata > Ceratodontiformes > Protopteridae > Protopterus > Protopterus annectens. Next base: position 313,357,297 of record NC_056730.1, read on the forward strand.
TCGGCTTTACAGGCGTGCACATGCGCGCATACCCGCTCAGCAAGAAACTTTGGTGTTATCCACGGCATACACCTTCCATTTCTTGCCTTTACCTAGCTTACCTGTTGACACACCTCTTTCCATGATGTGTAAATGACAGCTGACACATGCCACTCTGCTCCAATGAGCTTCATTTCTTTCATACATACCCCACTCGTGATGTCACCAATCTTCTACTCTGTTACTCCCCTTATCTTACTCCTACACTCCACTGACTGTGCTCATTTGCTATGTAAACTTGCGATTCACTATCCTAACCCTCCTTTGCATAGGATTGCCTACTAATGCTTGGTTACATCTCTTAGACTGAGCTTCTCCCCTTAGCAACCTCTACTCAGTGGCCATGTTGTCTTCAACCTGCCATTCCCTTGCATTGTACATTAACAATTTAAATAAGATCCACATTTGTGGGTTTTAATTTTTAGTTTTCTGTTTTTTTAGAGTGCAGCCCATTTGCGCGGCACTGCGTTACGCTTAGACATCGGAAATCGGAAAAAAAAATTATATATTTTTTTCATATTGCATCGGGAAACATTGCCAATGGCCGTATATTTGGCCATCGGCATGCTTCCTGCACTGGATGCAACCTTTATTTGGAGCTGTCATGGCTCCGTTTTGCTATTTGCAGAATGGCACTCAGTTGTCAACTGAGTACATTTCTGCAAATAACAATGCTCTTACTCGGACAGGTTTGGGTTTCCTGAATCGCAAATTTACCTCATTTTCATGCCTTTCGCCTGCATTTGAGGTAATTTGCATATCCCAGCCCTGTCTGTGTAAGAGCCATTTTAGGAGCTCTCTTGCACACCACTGCAGGCTGTTCCTGGATCGCTCGTCGGACATGATGGCTGCATGGAGTCTTACTCTACTCTTAGGCTCCGTGCAAGCCATCGTGAATCCGGCCCATAGTTAATGAAGAGCATGACTGGAAAACCCAGGATTTCCATCTCTCTCTCTTGCCTTTAGTCAAGCAAAATGAAAACAGCACATTGGCTGAAGTTCATGTCTTCCTTCGTGACTAACTAAAAGGTTTTGACATTCAGGTTTCTTAGCTGCTTGGCCATAGTATATCACAAGGGTTAAACAAGTAAACAGTCCGAAATAACTCACTTTCCAGTCCCACTATTTCTGCTTACACTTTCCTATTTAAAGAACAGTTGTATACTGTTTTGCCTTATTAGCTCTAGATGGGTCTTTATCAGTTGTTCAGGGGATGAAATTGTCAAAACCCATATGTTGGACAATATGCTCAACGATTTGGTTCATCAAACCATTCTGACTGAGATTGTGGTACAGTAAGGATCAGGGAGTTTGCTCCTTTCCCAACTGTAATGCGATCTTAGAGTTGGTATAAATAATTAGCAGGGAGTGGGGGATGCAGGTGAGCTTGTTCCTACAAAAAAGCTATTTGTGTTGTTGTTGTTGAGTGTGTGGATTTACGTCAGTTTTTTGACTGATTGTATTGTTGACCATATGCTTTTCAACAATGTGGTCTTCTGATACACTGATATAGATCTCTCTAGACTTTCTCAGATCTTTATAATTTGGCAGAATTTTCATCTTCTTTTTCGAGTATACTCACTCTACACTGCTTTTAGCACAGCACAGGATTGCAACCTGCCCTTCTTTATTCAGGGCAGTCCCTATTTGGACAGATACATCCTGTAAAAAACATGAAAAAATGACAAAAATCATGATTATTAATGAGAATAAAAATTTATTAACTTTCCTCTTATTTTTGTATAGAATAATTCTTCTGTACCTAAACAGCTTAGTATGATGTGCAACAATACAAACAACTCACATTCTACTAAGTGTGTTTTTATTTAGATAAAAGCCCTACCTTTTACAATGGTTATGGTATGGTTTGTCTTGCAAAATCTCATAATTCCATAAAGAATGTCTCAGTCTGGGCAGTGGAAAAGATGGCAACCATTCTGCAGGTTTTTATTCAGTCTTATGTGCAGGTTTCACCCCCTGTCTGTCTCTGCTTTAGTCTGTCAGTCCCTTCTTGCTCAGGAAGACTAAGTGATATTTAGAGGGCCATCTAGAGGCTGTTAAATTTTGAGTCACCGTGTAACATATCAAAAACATATGTCTGGCTTTTCATCTTGGGATTAGTGCCACTGTTTTACTACTGGTGACAGAAGAAGCAAAGGGGCATCTGATCTCATCAGTGTGAAGCTGTAGTAAAACTAGCACTAGTAGTAGCCATATAGTAGCCATTTAGGCGAATCCCAACTATTCATCATTCCTGACAAAGCTAAGTCTTTTCAATGCGTACTACTTGATGAGCTACTGTCAAAACTAACTTCAGAGCATCATCTTAGATACTACATCCATAAGTCTCCAGGGTCTACCACAGTATTTGTCTTCAAGTGTATAGCAGCAGGCACATTGAGTTGACATTTTCCCAGTAAAAGTAACCTTGAAATTTCACAAATACATAGTTGCAAACAGGCTATCTAGATTTTATAGTGACAAGTGTTGTCCCGAGAGCTCAAACCAGATACACCTGACTTTACTCTATGTTCTCACAGCAAGTGTCTAATCAATAAAAAGGGCCTTTCACCATGGATATGACCTTCCCCACTATTTCTGTTGCTATCTTAGTGGATATAGGCATCTTGAGACAATGTAGAAATTGTCTCATGTTCACTATCAAACAACTAATTCTAAAACAAACTGATAAGGTATGTGAGAGATGCATTTATACAATGTCACTGGAGGCAAAGCTCTCTCATAAAATTCTTGTAATGTCAATCATGTTGTCATAAGTGCACACACTGCACCAATCATACACCGCATGAGCCTGGCACATAACATATACCCAACAAAGAACATATAACATGGTTATGCTACAACTCCAGTCAGATTCCTGCCCCTGGCAAGACCACTCTCTGGACCATCTGGATTAAGTCTTCCACTTTATATTGTACCATCCTACAGTGTGGTCATCCCAATATTCTTTATAATGTCCTTACAGAGTCAGCAAACTCCCGTTTGACAGTCTCTCTGGAAAACATTCTTATTTTCCAATCACCTTTTCCTAAAAAACTCTGGATGTGTGGGTATCACATTTCTGTTCTCTTACTTATGACCACTAAGTATTAGCAGCATATATTCTGTCTTCTGCCCAGACACTTCTAAGTGCTTTTCCTTAGCACCTTTCTCTCATGAGGTCTTTTCACAGACCTACATTGGGGGGTAAGTCTCTTTACAAATTTCTATTTCCATTTTTTGTTCAGCTCCTAAAAAGTGCCTGAATTTCTTGAGAGTACAATAACCTATAGTTTTGCTTTCCCATTCACATATATCTCCCTTTTGTAAGACTTCTTTTCACTGTTGGCACACTTCCTTTATGGTATCAATGGGCAGGATTCAAAAAGGTCTTACAATGTTCAGCTTTGAAAATTTTAGAGTAATTAAATGGGCAATGAAATTAACAGTTTTCATGTTTGACATGACCTGAATACTAACACTGACAAGGCAAATATTATTTAATGAAATAATGAAGCGTAGGCTGACTTTGGTTACTTTACTGTTATATGCACACAAAAGTGGAAAGTCCAAAAATTCTTACAATGTTCATGTGTGATATGGTTCTAACATTGACAGGAGAGAAAGTATGTATACACAGACACACACACAAACACACACACATAATATATAGATAGATTCCTGTCTCAGAGGCTTCCAAAACTCTGGAACAAACTACCTCTCTATATCAAACAAACCTTCTCATTAGCACTCTTCAAGAAAAATCTTGATGACTGGATGGGAGATAGGAAATTCACCCCGGGGATCTCTTCTGAGGCTCTGCTTGAAAGGGGCACAGGAAAATAATTTTCTTGGGTGTCAAAAGCCAGGATACCATTTGGCTAGGCTTATATAAGCCCTAGGGCCAATAGCCTAGTACCTACCTATGAACCTATGAACATATATATATATATATATATATATATATATATATATATATATATATATATATTCACACACACACGCACACACACACACACACACACACACACAGAGGCACACTCGCTGTGTGTGCGCGCGTGTGTGTGTGTGTGTGTGTGTGTGTGTGTGTGTGTGTGTGTGTGTGTCAGAGTAAGCATAATATATCTGAACTTCAAAGTGATTCACTTTTCTACACAGCCACATGGATATGTAACTACTTGTTCATGGTACTGGTATGCAGCATTCTGTCATGAGCAGTTGCAGATGTCTGTGCTGAAAATATAAGATAACTATAGACAACATGCACACATATGCACACACACACACACACACACACACACACACACACACACACACACACACACACACACACACACACACACACACACACACACATATATATATATATATATAAAACATACATCATTACCCCAAAAAAGGTGCGTACAACAAGCATTTTAGTAGAAGTATTGCCATCTACAATAAATATACTGATCATATCTTCCATGCAAACATGTTCCTCAACAACAACACACAGTAGGAGCACTATAATCATGTACATATTATAACATAGACTTAAAAAGTGATATAGCACAGGAGATGTAGTATTATACATAAGTGGACATACCATGGTATCAGGCAGCTACACTGTCTCCCTACTCCTACGTAGAGGTAATAATCACAAATCTGTGAGTGCTGCAAAATACTACTGATTTGTATGGAATTCTGGCTAATATGGTTTTCCAGTGCCATATATCACTAATGGGCCTCATTAGTAAGCAAAGTATCAGAACGTTATTCTCTGCAAAATGTGCAGCTTGCTACAGACTGACAACACACATTACCAACATTCACAAAAACTAGCTGATCCAATAGTAAGTGCCAAAGCCTGCAAGCACACCCACTGCATAGATGAAGTTCTAACAAGGACTCAAAACTGAGTTCATTTATTCAGCCCAGACACTTTCAGGAGCCAGCAGGGAAAAGTAATACTCATCTGTTTATGAGGAAGGCCCACTATGCACACAGTCCTTTTTCAGGGGCAAGTCACTACCAATGTCTGGTTAAATGCTGTGTTCAAGGTCATACAGTAGGCAAATAAGGGCTAAGGGAATGAAACCCTATACAGCAGAAACTACATATCATTGCATTAACCCTCTGCACCAGCTGACAGACAATGAAATTTTGAGGCATGCCTGATCATCTCTATTTGAAGGCTAGGAGAATGACAATATTTTGCAGAGAGGCAGTTAGTCCTTATGGCCTTTGGCATTTGTCAAGACCAGAACTGTGAGTGACAGTTGGGCTAAGTGAATTGGTGATATGGGAAGGTATTGCCACTTTAAGAGAAAGACAGGGACACATCTAAGGTGTGGTCCATGCAGAATAGCTCACATTCTACTTATAATGGTGCCAGCTCATAAAGGTAGGTTATCATAGCACTATTTTAAGCTATCTTATGGGATCATCGCTGACAGCTGTCAGGATGACTGCCGTCCTGTATGCAGCTGATGAACCCAACACAGAGAGGTTAAACACATGAGCAGCAACACTGAAGAACTGTGCTACCAGGTACTGGAGAACATATGGGAGCCACACCTCGACAAAACTCAACACAAACCATGTAAACATCTTGGATTTGCAAAAAAAGAAACAAAATACAGCCATGCAGTGAGAAATGAATGCAGTTGCAGAAACCTAGACATGAAATGTATGTTTGCAATATCACAGGTACTTTGAGTGTCTTGAAAAACATGAGTTGTTATATGTTGGTGTGCACTAGGCAGAGCAGTTTGAGCACATGCGATCATTGCTGAGTATTGCACAGTGTAGTGTAACTGCATGTCAGTAGTGATTCATACATGGTAGTTGTGAAGATTGGGTAGAGATGGGTGGAGAAATTTGAAGACTGGGAGAGATGGGTGAAGGCTGCCAGCCTAGTCAAATAGTATTTGGAACATAATTCTATTATTTGTAAATACTATGAATGTTGAACTTAAAACAATGTGGCAACATTGTAATCAGCTGTAAATAAAGCTAAGTCAGGCAATTCTTTTTGGTCCTTTGAAATTACAAATCACTGCCTTTGATGTTTTACAAGTTGGCTCCAGTCTGGCTGGATGGGGGCTTCCTGACTATTGTTTTAAGGCTAAAATTAATGACCAGAATCTACATGTGGAATGTCCTTTATTGCTGTAAGTGTAAAAAAAATGTAAATGCAGTTAATGTGTAGCCTGGGAACTCCATGAAGGGTAAAAAAGATGATGTAATGTTCATCAAAACTGGAGTTTCAATTTAAACAGTGAGAACCAGAGATTGATAAGCATTTTTGTCTTGATATCCAACCTATAGCACTGCCTCTTGTCTTAAGTAAGTTATCTTAGAAGTGTGTTTTCTTGTAGAAATAGCTAGGACTATAAAGATTAGACTAAGTGTTTTTCTGTTATGTTAGAACTGTACTACCAAATTATTTTAAGTTTCTGTGTGATCTCTGAACTCTTGAATAGCACTGTGGTGTAGTAGCATTGTCTTGTGTTTTTAATATTTACTATTAAATATTTTTAAACACGTTCAATTGTGGCTGGTTTATGTAGAGATACATTAAGCTCTAGAGTACATTGCATGCTTATATGTGACCCTGTAATAAATCCTTCCAATAAGCCTTCATTGCTTAGTTACACAACTGTTGGATAATCTTAGAAAAAATGGCAGCAAGTAAATACATGCGATTCTCCAAAATGGAAAGACCCCTTCACAAACCAGGCACAGTCCAGAAGTAATCCAAAGGAAAACCAAGTATTCCTTTCACAAACCAGGCACAGTCCAGAAGTAATCCAAAGGAAAACCAAGTATTCCAGCTGTAAAATGTTCCACTGTTGTAAATAAAAAGTGCAATCCAGTAGTAAAAACCTACTACACATTATTTCTGTTAAGCACTTTTCGTCTCACTTATAGCGAGACTTCTTTAGACCACATACAGTTACTTCACACTGTGGTATAAAACCTGTACCACTCTCAACTTCCCTTTAATTAATTACACAAGTAAACTATGCTGCTTGATTAGTAATTGATAAATGATACATCAATTACATTAGTGCTTCACTGTTGCTTAGATTTCAATAAATGAAGCTCCTAAATAATGTGCTGTGTGTGTTACTTACATTAAAAATATGTAGGCTCTTGCTGAAATACATGTACTTGCATCATACAATAATTAAATCAATTTTATAAGTTTGCGTCAAATGTTATGAATTTATATGTTTAAAATAAATACTTAAATAAATCAAGACATTAATACACAAATCACCTCTACCAAAACTGTTACAACTATTTGCTTGAAGCATGCAGTATTTAAATAAAGTTACGTATCTAACAAAGCTTGTCTAACAAACCTTTCTGAAGTACATTTCCTGAAGTTTATAAAACAAACAGTGCTAGTCCTAAAATACCTGATAATGTGCATTCAGGAATGATGAATAATAAATGAATAAGCAAGGCTAAGGAAATGCAAGAGAAAAGGTGGGGGGATGGGAGGGTAAAGGGGAAAAAGAAAGGGAGGGAAAAGAATTCTACAAAAATTTTCTATGTACTCCAAGAGTAAAGCAATTGGTCCGCCTCTCCCGTATTCTACAACACTGTCTATTGCTCGAAATCCAAATGAGTGGTTTGGGTATTCACCTACATGTCTGGCTAAGGCATTTTTTAGTTTACCCATCCTAATACCATATAGTCTGAGTAAAGGGGCACAGCTGGAGAATCTGTGTCAGCCTTACCCAGGAGTGTTTGTAAAGTTGTATAAATACTTATCTCAAAGTGTGTGTGTGTGTGTGTGTGTGTGTGTGTGTGTGTGTGTGTGTGTGTGTGTGTGTGTGTGTGTGTGTGTGTGTGTGTGTGTGTGTGTGTGTGTGTGTGTGTGTGTGTGTGTGTGTGTTAGCTACTTGGGTAGGGGCATGAAGCCCTGGTTGGACAGAGACGGTACTGGAGGTTTTAGCTTGCCAGCTAGGCTGAGATCTGGACCCTATAGCTGTGTCAGTGGGGAGTCTTATTGGAGACCTGGGGAGCAAGGGAGCGACCAGCCCCGGACTGACTGTGATCTCTGTGTGCTCTTAAGGGAAATTGCACTTTACTGTGTGTATCTTTTATCCTTTCCTCTCATAAGAGACGCCCTCTCTGGTGTTAGTGGTGATGATTGAGGCTCCTTGATTGCTGGGCCAGGGCACAGGCATCACAGTAGTAATGTAGTGCATTGTGAAACTACAATGATATACTCACATGCCATTCCAAAGCAGTAGCAGGAACTATAGTCCCCCTTATCACATGCTATTATAATAGGAGTTGTCACACTGGTAAAATCTAATCATATATCCCAAAACAATAGTGAATGCTCTCAACAGGCTATAAACTCCACCTAGGACAATAAAGACCCATCAATTAAAAAATATGACAATTTTATTGGATTAAGCCCTTTCATCCAATGACACTGTGGACTTGATCAGAATCTAAAATCACTCCAAGTAAAAGCATCTTTATATACAAATGTATCCAATAGGGTGTGTCCACATGACACTGGTTTACACCACATAATTACTTTGATTAAAAGGGCAACGTGTAAGTACATCAATATCACTTGTATAAATACATAGTAAATCATTGTTGTCTGTGTATATTCAACGTATTAATATTCAGAATAAATAATGTAAACATTAACACACCATGAAAGCTTAAATTTGCAGCTAAAAACAAGTAATGTAACTGTTTAAATATTAGAGCATATACAAACTAACTCAACCCTGTTCTTTCCTGAGTTCCAACACAGGGATAATAGGGATGCTGTCATTAACACCTAGGGTGTATGTGACATTAAGTAACAACTGCCATTATTCTTTTTCTCCTAATAGAGCCTTGACATTCCCACCCCTAGGATTAACATATACATTTTCCAAAATAGCAAATTTGAAAGTATTGCATTTTGGGTTAGATGCTAAATGTCTGTACAGGGCATTGTTATTGTTCTGCCTTTTTATCTGATAGTAGTGCTAATATATTCTGTTCTTAAGGGCTCTATCAGCTTTTCCTACATAAAAAGACAGAACAAGTCGTGCACTTAGCTAAATAAACTAAATGCCTTGAACAACAGTTTCCCCTCTTAAAATATAATGTGGTACAATTAACATTGTCCAGTGTTAAAGAGTCCTCTTCTAAGATAGCAAAACATTGATTACAACAATCACATTTCCTAATGCCATCGTCATTTCTTTTCATATTTAGTTGGGTGGGGACCTGACCATATTCACACTTGTTTTTCAGGTTGACCCCTGTTTTTATACAAAATTAGCTTTTTCACCCAAGTTTCACATTACTTGTTTTTAAGTGGAAATTTAAGCTTTCATGGTGTGTTAATGTTTACATTATTTATTCTGAATATTAATATGTTGAATATACACAGACAACAATGATTTACTATGTATTTCTACAGGTTTTAAGTGATATTGGTGTACTTACATGTTACCCTTTTAATCAAAATAATTATGTGGTGTAAACCAGTGTCATGTGGACATACCCTATTGGATACATTTGTATATAAACATGCTTTTACATGGAGTGATTTTAGATTCTGATGAAGTCCACAGTGTCAGTGGACAAAAGCGCTTAATCTAATAGAAATTTCGTATTTTTTAATGGATGGGTCTTTATTGTCCTATGTGGAGTTAACAGCCTGTTTGGAGCATTCACTATTGTTTTGGGTTATTAGTTTGGTTATTTTGTGATGCTTTTCCATGCAGCAAAATCTAATCATATTGTAGGGAATTAGGAAAATAGCATTCACACTTGTGGTTAACATATTGCCCAATTATCCATGAGTACCTGCCACATGCTATATATGATTGTATAACAGTATACATGTGCTGTACAATGTACTCACCTCAGTGTCATAAACAGTAATACTAGATATGTTCAACATGTATTATATTTAGCAGATAGTCTACCAACCACATGTACAATGAATATTATACCACTATGATATCCTCCTCCAAAGCTTTTTTTCCCTCTTCTTTTTCTTTTTCTCTGCTTCCCATTTTTTGTCAGCAGTAAGAATCTATTGTTACAATATATGCAAGGCTGTTAGAGCTATGTATTAAAAGAATTGTGTACAGTCATAATGTTGGAGTATCACTGATGTACTAGCAATTGTAGGAGAACTGGAGTGCTCACTTGCTACTAGGTCCTGTTTTTTCATTATCTCAAGTTGCTCCAGCATGCATTTCAAAATAAAAAATTTTCAATTTATAAACCCATTTGGCACTCTTACATATGAACATTGAGGTACACTAGAGATGCGCGCAACTATAGTTTGCATATTATCTCTAAGCTCTTGCCAAACACTTGTACTATATGTGATCTAGTAACATAACTGTATCCTAAAGTGTATTCTGAGTGTACTTTGATGCCACTACATTGTATAATGAGCAATATATTACAGACACACATGCACACACACACACACACACACACACACACACACACACACACACACACTACAAGCATAGAGTCTCACCTCCACAAATGAATGAATGACTATATTGCATATAGTCAAAACATAACTTTAGGGTTAACGCCACTGAATACCATTCTCAGAATGGCCATACATGTTGTTTGGAATATCTGGAGTAATTTGCTATCACGCTAGTTAAAATTTATTGCCACAGTTTTCTTAGCAAATATAAATATCCATCCGTTAGTGATCAGAGTAATCTCCCTACAATATACCATATCAAATTTTACTGTGTTTGAGGAAATGGTGTCTATATTCACAGTTAATTTTATTCATAAGAGTCACAATATAAATTTTTTCTTGAAACTGAAAATGTCTAATATAACATAATGAAATGTGTACCCACAATTTCTCACTACCTACAGTAGTGTACAAGTTACCATTTTCCATGCTAGCTGCAGCAATAAAGGGGTCTTATATCCTAGTAAGACAATTGTCAGCTATTTCTCACATGTGGAACACCCATCCTTGAAATTTTAACACACTTGATGCACTGTGAAAACATAAAGTAAATGAGTAGCTGTTTCTCTAAAGAAGTACTGTGCTTCTGATTACCCACAATGCTTTGTATGTGTATGTAAATTAGTGCCAATACCTAACTTTACATTATTTTAGGGATGTGGTTATAAAGAAAAGCTGAGTTAACATTGAAAAACGAAAAAAAATCATACTCTCTCTTTTGTTATCAAACTACTTACTGCTACAGCTGTATAAGTGCAGCAATACAATTTAAATATTAGCAACAGCAAGCTATACCAGTAATTGATATGTGAAAAAAATGGAAATGGCAGAGCTATATTTTATCAGCAGGACTAAGACAGCTATTATAATGTGAGGCACTGATTAGTACAGTCAAATTACTGCTTAGGAGTGCTCTGTGCCCATATGGTTACAGATATCTTGTGTACATAGTAATTGCATTACTAATATGTATGAACCAATATCATTCACCAAACCATCTAATCAACTTAAATGCATAACTAAAGGATCATAGGAGATTACTAGGCTATTGGCCCTAGGGCCGTTACAAGTGTAGCCATGTTATACTCTTGTTCCCTTATAGAACAAGATATATAGTCTATATTTGCAATGCAAATCTAAGATCAGCACCATTTGTGGATCTAAGATCAGCACCGGCTGCCCCTGTCCAAGAGGGACATAGGTGAAACCCCTGGTGTAAATTTATGGTTTCTCATCCAATTGTCCAAGTTACAAAAGGTCATTGAGGAGCTCTGTTTTACGTGAGTTGGGAGTTTGTTCCAAAGGAGTGGAACCTCTGGGAGATGTATCTGTCTCTCCAGCATGTTCTGTTAATGTTGCATGCTAGGTTAATGTCCCTAGAGTGAGTGACTCTTGTCCCATTTGATTTTTGGATGTGCAGCATTTCCATTAAGGCAGGGTTTGAGACTCCTCTCTAGGTTATGCATATGTCACCTCTAAGCAGTGTCTACAAGACAGAGTACAGTCACAGGGCCTTCAGTCTGTCCATGTAGGTCATGTGATGTAGGCCCTGAATTTTCTTTGTGAGAAACCTGTGAGGTCTCTGCAGCTGCTGCAGGTGCCTGGTAAGGTACATACAGAAGGGAGCATTGTACTATATTACTGGTCTGATGAGGGGTCGAATACAGGGGGAGTTATAACCTCCTTTAGATGCTATGATCTTACTTATGAGATGTGCAACATAGAAAGCCTTCCTTACCACTGTGGACACATGATGATTAAAGTTAAGGTTACTATCAACATGCGTTCCCAAATCTCTCACCACAGGGTTTGAGCTTAGGGGCTATTATTAATGTTGTAATTTGCAGGGATTTATTTGCCAAAGGGAATGATAATGCATTTTTTGCCTGAGTTTAAGTCTGTGGTTCTGGCACCGATCATTTATCTGTGTAAGTCCCTTTTGAAGAATGTTGACATCATTAGGGGCTTCTATGATTGCACTCAGTTTGCAGTCATCAGCAAACTTGGTAAGCCACAGGCCATCTATTTTCACCTGGATTTCTGAAAAATAGATTCCAAACAGTAGGGGGCCCAGCACAGAGCCTTGTGGAACACCACTGGTAGCAGGTCTGCTGGTAGAGGTGCAATCTCCAACTTTGATTGTATATGTTCTGATGGTGATCCAGTTTGTAACCCATCTAATGAAATATGGGTTAGTCCCTAGCTGGGTGAGTTTCTCAATGATGCCTGATTGGGGTATTGTATCAAAGGCCTTGGCCAGGTTGAGATATGAAGTACGTACAGTTTTGCTTTCATCTAGGGCTTTGGTGACACTCGGAAAGAAGTCCACCAGGTTCAACTTGAACAATTAGATGGGAAACTTGAAATTCAACCCTTATTTAGCACCTATATCTCTAATGGCTACAGGTAACCTGTAAATGGTTCATTTTCCAGGCCCATGCTTACACTTATCAAGGGTATCAGAACTTGTCAGAGATTTGGGATGCATGCTAGGCTTAAAAAGGTCCTTGTGGTCATTAGCCTAGTAAACACCTATGAACTAATGAAGCTATGAATATGCATGATCTGCCCTTGACGAAGCCAAACTGAGTTGGGTCAAGAGTTTGAAGGTCTCCTATACCCTTGTTGATGAGGTCCATGATAATTCTCTCCAGGGCCTTAGAGACAAGGCTGCTCAGGCTTATGGATCTATAGTTCCCAGGGTTGGTTGAGAGACTGCCTTTGTGCAAGGGGGTTATGGTTGCTGAGTTATACTCTGCTGTGAGAAAGTCAGTACTTAGACTGTGGTTAAAGAGAGCGCTCAGTGGTTCTGCTAACTCCTGTTTTAGACCATTTAGTAAGCAGCCTGGGATGTTATCCAGTCCTATAGAGGCTGTGTTTTTGGTCTTGGAGAGTGTGGTTATGACTTGCTCTTTGGTGATACTCACTAAGATATGCAAGAAACCAACAAACCAATATCAGCTGTTTGTTGCACACTGTATTATACTGTTCAATATATTGCACACACACATATGGTCAAACTGTTCAAACTACAATAGCTGTGTGTATAATGATGCACAACCATATAACACTGCACTCCAATTGTCTGCGATATTCAAGATATACCTGTAAAGCCCAAACATTTCTGTATCTCTGCTCATCTCACACTCTAGTGGTATGTCCTGAATTACACTCGCATTCATCTGCATGCTTGTATTCTTTGTTGTAATTCTTTGATGATTCTGTGGATTGTGATTACTTTTAAGTAAATGTTGCATTCCTGAGCTCTCCTGTTCATGATACCACAGTTATACAACATTACACAAGTACCAAAATCCAGCCTCCAGCCCAGGCTCACCAGATGGTATAGACTGGTGAAGACAGGGTATGGAAGAAGAGTGAGGCTGGGACCCAACAATTTCTAATCACAGAAAATGGCTTGACACAGTACTGGGGCACTCATCCCCTCTTTGCTGGCATCATTCAGAAGAACATTGCAAACCTGTAGGCATGAGCATCTCAACTTGCATCCACATACCCTGCTAAAATTGTGACACCCCTCATAGTCTGCACATTCACATACTTTAAAAACAAAGCATATACCCCAGAGGCACACTTGAGTCAATCCAAAAATAAAATGTAATCCATACATGAATAGACACAGTTTAGTGCTTTCATCCCTAGAACAGGAACTTCATCAGAAATAATTAAAAAAACATTTCTTTGTCACATCCTGTTTAAATAATACACCCAAAAGACACAAGATACAAATCAACCAATGGAAATTCCATACACAAATAGACACAGTTAAGTGCTTTCAGCCCTAGAACAGGAACTTCATCATAAATAAGTAAAAAACATTTCTTAGTCATATCCTGTTTAAATAATACACCCAAAAGACACATGATACAAATCAACCAATAGAAATTAACAGTCAATTCACCCTACCAGATGCAGAAATTAATTTACAATTAAATAAATCTCCATGCAAACTAGATAAAATAGTAAAGAGCAGAATTTAAACTCATCCACATGTTAGAAAGTAAGGGCACTCAATTTTAAAATATAAGCCAGCAAAACCATTTCATTAAGTCCAGGGAATCTGTATACATTTAAAACAATCTACCAGTACAATTCCCTCTTTTCTAACATTTTGCTCCATGGTTTCCCACTCGGGTTTCTATTACCCCTCTCCACAATAAAGAATAAAAAACAGTGTGAGGGAAACTTCAATATATGTCTATACAGAGCATTAGTATCCTTATACTTAACAATATTGTATAGGTGTTCATAAATGCAACCTTTCACTTTAACTGTAGTACTAAAGGGGTGGCATATATAGCTAAATGCCAACAATACCTCTCTTTTTATGTGGGGAAAAACAAGAGAAAAATTAATGCCTTTATGAACACCTGCCTACCTCACTAGGTGTAAGGATACCAATGCTGCTATTTTGTTCCAAGTGTTCCATTTCATAATTTCTCTCATTTTGCAGTTTAAAATTTGGATTACTGCTTTTATTGATAGTTTTCAGTTGTCACATATTTGACTATACAGCATCACCATGTTATGCAACACTACTATTTCTTTTCTCAGGCCCCCTTTAAATCATTAAGGCATTCCCTGTCTCTGTGAAAGAACTGTTGCTTCTTATTATAAATGGGCAAAATAACCACAGTTTTTGGAATTTCTATTCTTTTTTGCCATGTTTTGCTTCCATTTAAATATTTATGAAATATTTATAGACTTTTCTCCATCATTCTAATACCAAAAACAAATGGTGAGCCTTCTACATCAGAATCTACTGTTGCAAGGGGCAGAGCCTAGATGGCAAACAGATAAGCAACATTTTTAGAGCTCCACAAAAACAGTACTAGAAAACAGGGAAAAATTATTTTCATTAACCAGAAATAGACAAAAAATATTAAGACACTTAAGAACTACAACTCTACCAAATTTCAAGAAATATTATTGAGTTTTTCCTGTCAAAATATTCTGGAGAACAACACAGCTGTTTGGTAATGGCTAGTTTAAAGAATTCTAACTCAGAAACCACTCTGAAGAAGGAGATACAACTGATGTATTCTACATTACATGAACTGTCGTTGAAAATGGATATATTCACTGTTAACTTGGAAAGTCTCAAGGAAAACTGCCAAAAGCAAACAGATGTATTAAAAGAAATACTGCAGCAACAACAAAGTAAATTACTTGACATGGAGACATCACTAAATGACATAGATGGAAGACTCAAAGAAGAAGAAAAACAGACAGAATTCTTACTTCACCAAAATAACTGGCTACTTAATAAAGTGGATGATTTAGATAATAGGAAGTGGAGAACTAATATAAGAATATTTGGCCTTCCAGAAAAAAACTGAGGGAGAAGACATCATCATCTTTTTGAATTCCTGGCTTCTTGAAGTGCTTGATTTAAAAGAGAGATTATCAAATGGAATAGAAAGAGCTCACAGAGCCATAGGAAAATCTATACCGTCTTCACCTAATGCACCACCAAGATCAATTGTGGTAAAGTTCCTGTCCTTCTTGGATAAATAGCTCATTTTAAAAATAGCCTGGAGAAAAAGTCCCATAACATATAAACAGAGTCAGATCAGATTTGACAATGATTATTCTGCAAAAGTGTTAGAAATAAGGAAACAAAACTGGCCATTAGTGAAACTTCTCAAACAAATAAAATAAAATACAAGAGCAGATAGTATATCCTGCTAGAATCAGAATTTTCTATTCAAATGACTTGAGAACCTTTAACAACATTGAAGAAGATTCTACCTTCATCAAGAATAATAATATCATCGCAATTCCTGAAGAAATGGACTGGACTGTTTCCACCAACTTGAAAAGATATCCAGAAAAAAATACTTGGTCTGATGTAAGGAAAAAGAAACAAAGAACTGATTCTAAAACTATACAGTCTTCCAAATCTCTCAAAGAATCAACAAAGATATAGACTTTTGGACTTTACATCAAAATGTATGTATTTTATCTATTATTTTGCCTATTATACTTTGTGACATTTATACTTTTTCAAACTTATACTTTATGCAACATACTCATCACAAGTCTAGTGGTTGTGTCTGATAATGTTAAATGGCTTTATAACTTAGAGTGACTTCTAGAAATTTAGTTACATCTCATTCATAGGCAGTGAGGAAAACCAGATTCAAATGTCACTTTAAATATAATTAGTTGTATGCAAAGGAAGAACAGAGACAACATATACACAAATGTTTTTTTCTCATCTCCATTTTTATTAATAGTACATTTAGTACATCTCATTGTTGCATAATAGGAATTGAAAACTTTTAATCATAGTTTCTGTGGCTTACTGACTTCACTACACTTCAAATTCCCATTTTAAAAGTAACATAGATATCCATATTTTAAATGTGGAAAAAGTTAGAGTCACTACAAACAGAGTTCCATTACTGGGTTCTGACAATGCTGTTATTTGAAACATTCTAGTGCATTAGTTAGAGCTTCCCTTTCAAAAAAAAAAAAAAAACATTAATAGGCTTATCTTGCACATTCTTGATTCAAATAACCCCATTTAGAATGTGTCACTTCATAGATATTGTGAGTTCTTCACACTCAATTAAAAGAGGAAAGAAGAGAGAAGTTAAAACACAGTACTCTCATGTAGAAGCACAATATCCCATTGTAACTCTGTCAGTTAGTTCGCACATTCACGTCCATGGATTTGCGAGTAGAGGGAGAGGTTAATTCCCTTTAATCCATTGCTTTTTTAATTAAAATCCAAAGGAGATGAGTTTATTTATAACTTAGTCAAGAATACAAAAGACCGGAAGCCCTGTGAAAGCATACAGTCATTTATACGTACCATTCTTCTCACAGCAGAATTTCCCTTGTCTGCTATGAAACATTTAAGGTGGAAATAGTCAGTTAAGGAATCCCCTGCTTTCCCGTTGTTAGGGTAGCGCTTGTAGTGTGATATTAGTTGTACAAGCAGTACATCTTAAGCTCATTTAACATGGTCTTTGGATTATTAAAATCTACAAACCCTGACTTCTTTTAAATAAATAAAAAGCATAGGTGTGAAATCAGTGACAGTGTAGCTGTTTTTCATGTAGGTAACACAAAAAGAAGAATTTACAGCAACATTGAATAACATCCAATTGAAAAAGTATTAGAAGCATTACAGACTACATTGTTACACTTGAAGTGAACACAGTCCTTTCTTACACCTGAATTATTCCTACCAAGGCTATAAGATACAAAATGCTATGGTGATCCAGTAAAATTGCATGTCTGATAATTTTGTGAGCATCTGTTACAGCATTGCAAGTGCAAATTGGAAAATATGTGTGTGAGATACACACATCAGCTGCAGTTGTAACATAATTCTGTGCACATAATAAGTAAAATTAAGACAGGTTTTAGACATAGTATACTGAATACTCCATTAACCTGGTAACAGAAATCATCTAATTTCAGAAGCCACAAAGGGACTTATTACCTTGTACTTATAATTCTTGCTTATTTTAATATAATGTGCTCATTGCTTTGTTAGATAACATAGTACACCCTGTATTGTGCAGTGCTGTTATTTTCCTCTGCTCACACTGCCTAGACATGTTCAATTGATTTGATTAAGTAGTAACCAAATAAATAGTGAATACACTAGATAGTAAATTACTAATTACTCTCCTCACCCTTTACTGTTTTCTAATCTTTGGTAAGTGGGGTTCAACTTTCAGTAAAGTGGCAAAGATAGTCAAAATTCTTACATCAACATGCAAGTAGTTGTTTAACTGCACTACTAAATTATCTGTGCATGTGTATTTATTTTCTATGACGAACAGTTGATTTATTCCCAACAAGAATTTAAGCCATGGTTCTATAACTCATAAATTTGGCATCTCAGACAGTCTTGCGAGTGCCTGTTGATGTATTGTGGGAGTTGCCTTGATGACGGGGAAGTACCTGGAAACCTATAGTAAAATTGCACATAAATTAGCATAATAAAGTGGTTACACATCTACACATCTGGTTAAGGCAGGGATTCATAACATAAACTACCTTTAATCCTTCAGACATTAGTTGTATAGCTGACTATTATGCAACTGATATTTTTACTGAATATTAACAACTGTTTAAATAATAAGATTATCAGTTTCTTAGTGAGATGGTTGGTAAAATGAGTTCACCTTGGAATTTCATTTTTATTTCTTTAAAGTAAAGGGCCCATGAGAAAATGTCTTCATGGTCTGCTTTTGCTACTGCTTCAAGTAGTAAAATAAGACAGACTTGTAAATTATAATTCTTGATGAGAAATTCAAGTAGAACACTAATTAAATAGATATGAGCTAGAGAGATTTCTTAAGGCACTGTTCAGCTTAATAGGTTTTGTGTTTTTTAGAGTGTCATTACTTTTAACAATTTAATAACAGAGAAGGGAGTCTGCCTACTCTTGTATCTTGCTTCATGGCACAGTCTTTGATAAAACTCCATTGTAAAGGTTATAAGGAACTGTGGCTGTGCAGAACAGCTTCAGTAATGCTCTGTCTTGACTAGCATTTGTTCAATATTCTGTAATGATATTCTCATAATATGAATTGATATTATAACTATGCATTAAGAAGTTTATAAATTGCTCACCCACATGGCCACTTATCAGGACAAATTGCTTCTGTTTCATCATCATTGAGTGATCACTATGGTCTAATGTTGTCCTTCTTAATTCTTTCTTTTAATTTGTCACAATTACATTCATGGGTGGACATAAAATAAACTGAATCTGGTTATGCTTTCATTTGTCTCTAATTGAAAGCATGTGAGTGATACGTAGAGATTTATGACATGTATTCTTCACTCAAATATATTTACATTATAATCTCTAGTGAACACAACTCTAAGGGTTCATTCTATGGACTACATAGTTTTTGTAGTATGATTCCAGTATTCTGAATAGACTTGTCCGTATTTATCTTCACTTATTGATACATCTCTGAATCTACTTCACTCAGTTATAATATACTTTTAGTATGTAGGAGACTGTTTATCTGACATAATCATTAGCATATTGTTTATATCAGAATATTGGAGACTATTAATATGTATATATACTACTCTCAGGCTAAAGAGAACTAATGTTAAGCAACATTTACTGTGTTATAAATGAGATTTTACTTTATGAATGTTTAAGTAGTGTGTGATAGGATGATTATATCCTGAAAAAAAGTCTAATCTAATCTAAATTTAAATTGTATTACCAAATCATACCCATTTCCATACATTATGTTAATTCATTATTAATAGTTATATAGGGAAAATAATAACTAATATTGTTAAATCTCCAAGATAAGAGAAAAGGTGTACTGGAGCTCGAAAGGGGTTAGTTTTTTTTTCTCTTTCTTTTTTCCTGAGGGAAGTTATGATAGGCAATCTATTAGATTTCTTCTCATGTAGCAGATTGGAAGTGTATTTCACTTCATGTACATTGGAGGGTTTACAAAAATATTTATAAACTTGTTGTTATGCAAGTAATTTTGGCATTTTTCTTTTTTATTTTTATTGGCCTGAACTAAACTCTATTTTAAGTTATTTGACCAAAATTAAAATATTGACTACAATGAGAATTATTAATACAATAGTTACACATTTTACATTTGATATGGTATTAAAAAATACAATGCAAAACAAATATGATGTAAAGTTAAATACTGAGAATGGACTTAACTAGTTTATCCTTAAACACTAATGGTTTAAACAATCCAAGGAAAATATCTAATTTATTAAGCTATATGAAATTAAATAAAGTACAAGTAGTATTTCTTCAAAAGACTGACTTTAAAACAAATGATACCTTTAGCTAGAATCCTAATGAATATATAATCTTATCTCACTCTTCATATAAGAAAAAGATTAGGGGAACTTTAATTTTATGGAAAAAATTTCACTATGCCTCAAATCATTTACAAATATGAAGATAAAGAAAAACTACTAGCCATAGTAATAGTAAAATATAACAATAGACTCTGGACATTTGTAAATATATATTGGTTTCCAGGTATTGGGGTTGGGACAATAAGAAAGCACATGGATCTAATAACTAGAGTATATAAAGGAAATGTGTTTTTTGGGAGGTGACTTTAATTGTGTATTGGATAAATCAGAGACCACAAGCAAAAGAAATTTACGTGTAAGTTCTATAGGAAGCTACTTAAGAAATGGGAAGAAAGTTTAAATCTAATTGATACATGTAGTTATAATGAGAACAATTCATTATTATTTTCACACCAAGACCACAGATTTGGGACACATACAAGAATTGATAAAATCTTCATATCTCAAGAGCTAAGTTCAAAAATAATAAAATTTTCTATAATCCCCTGTCCCTTTTCAGACCATAATTCATTAATACTCAAAATACATACAGATTATAAGAAATTAATCTTTATGTCAAGAATTTCAGCTTAAATTACAAAATTAAAACAATTTAAACCTTGGTTAGATTCAAAGTACAATTCTTTTTTGACATAAACTACAGTACTGAAATAAATGTAATTAATCTTTGGGATACATTGAAAGCCTATCTAAATGGAAAAATTCTTTCATGGTATAAAAACAAGCTAAAAGAGTGGGAATCAGAATTATGTAACATCCAAAAACAAATTAGAGATCTCACTATTAATTCATCTACTTGCACACAAAATAATCATAAAAAAGCATTGGAAGACTTAAACAAAAGATACAATGAAATCCTAACTCACAAATCTAATATAGCTGTAGAAAGGTTAAAACTTAGTTCCTATGCAGTATCACCCAAACATATGCATAATTTAGCAATAAGATTAATAAAACATGTGATTGAAAATAATATTACAAGTATTATATATGAAGGAAGGAAAACAAAACAAAAAGGTTACAGATATAAATGATATACTAGATGCATTTAAACATAATTTCTCTGACCATTATAATGATACTTCACATATATCTAATACATCAAACTTAGACATGAAATTATAGGTTCATAGGTTCATAGGTTCATACTAGGCTATCTGCCCTAGGGCATTTATAAGCCTAGCCAGAATGTGTTTGGCTTTTGCCACCCATTTTAAATTAATTTTGCTATGCTCTTTTTCGAGGTTAGGATACTGTGCCTCTGTGTAACAGTGACAAAGAAGTGATACCCGGGTTAAACCTACGATCTCCCATCCACTCATCAAGATTCCTCTTGAAGAGAGTCAATGAGGGACTCTGCCTAACCTGGACTTGGAGTTTATTCCAGAGTGAAGGGAGCCTCTGGGTTATGAATCTGTCCCTCCAGCATGTCCTATTTATTTCAGTGCTGAGGTTCAAGTCTCTCGAGCACATAGCTCAATGGGATTTGGATTTTCTGAGGTGCAGCATGTCCATTAATTCCGGGTTGGACATGGCTTTATACGTCAGGCACAGATCGCCCCTGAACAGGCGGTATGCCACTGAGTAGAGCTGGAGTTTCTTTAACCGGGCAGCCCTTTGATACTCTTGGTGAGGTACTTTTGGGGTCTTTCCAGTTACTGCAGGTGTCTGGTAAGGTAAATGCCAAAAGGGGCATTGTACTCAATTATGGGCCTGATGAGGGATGAGTAAAGAGGCACGATGACCTCCCCTGATCTAGATGTGAATCCCTTCATGATTAGGTGGGCTATATAAAATGTTTTTCTAACCACTTTGGCCACGTGGTTGTCAAATGAGAGACTGCTATCAACTTGGGTCCCCAGGTCCCTGATTACTTCTTCTGTACTTAATGGATTACCACCTATGTGGTAATTTGTGGGCACTTTGTTTTTGCCAAAGGGGATGACTATACACTTTTTGGCGTTTAGCTTGAGGCCATGGCTCTGGCACCAGTTGTCTGTTTCTATGAGGCCCTTTTGGAGGATGCTTGTGTCGGCTGGAGAGTCGATTATGGTGCCCAGTTTGCAGTCATCTGCAAACTTGGTCAGCCACAGTCCTTCCATGTTGGCCTGTACCTCCGAGAAATCTATACCGAACAAGAAAGGTCCCAGAACTGAGCCTTGTGGGACGCCACTTGTAACTGGTTTGGAGTCTGACATGGCTCCAGCAATTCTAACCATGTGGGTTCTGTCCTTGAGCCAGTTTGCAACCCATCTAGTGACATAGGGGTTTATATTTAAGCTGGTGAGCTTATCTATAATTCCCGAGTGGGGTATTGTATTGAAGGCTTTTGCGAGGTCCAGGTAGGCTGTGTGGACCACCTTCCCCTCATCAATGGCCTTGGTGACTGTTTCAAAGAAATCAACCAGGTTTAAGAGGCAGGATCTGCCCTTAACAAAGCCAAACTGGATAGGATCCAGTGTCTGTAGGTCCCCAATATCTTTATTTATGAGGTCCATGATGATCCTTTCCATAGCTTTGCAGACCAAGCTAGTCAGGCTTATGGGGCGATAGTTTCCAGGATCCGTTGAGGCACCACCTTTGTGGAGAGGGACCACTGTTGCTGTACACCACTCTTTGGGTACATATCCTGTAGTAAGGCTGAGATTGAACAGTGGTTTTATGTTTGGGTTTAGCTCTTCTTGGAGTTCATGTAGGACGCAGCCCGGGACACCGTCTGGTCTCATTGATGCTGTGTTTTTTGCTTTGGAGAGGGCGGCTCTTACCTGAGCATCTGAGATGTCAGGGGGGCAGCATTCTGCTGGGATAGATATTTGCCCTTTTGGTGGGGGGGGGAGTTTGCACTGAACCTGTCAGCTAGGATGTTGGCAATGTCTGTGGGTTCGGTGTATATGTTGTCATTTTGGACTAATTCTGAGCATATCTGGGAATTCCCACCCAGGTTCCTAACATAACTAAAGAAAGCCTTGTGATTATTCTTAGTGTCCTGTGCAATTATTCTCTCGAAGCTGGCCTTAGACGATTTTATGAGTGCCTGTAGTTTTTTGCTAATACTGATCAGAGATGCCTTCCCTTTTTGGGATTTTGCTCTATCATTTAGTAGCTTCCTCCTTCTATTGTATAGTTTGTTTATGGCTGGGGTCCACCAGACAGGATGTCTGCCTTTGGAGGATTGGGTCTTGGTTTTATTTGGGATTGCATGATCCATGCATTCCTGAAGGTGTTCATAGAATTAATTTATAAAGTATTCTGCGGTCTGGGCCGTATTTTCCACAGGCCTGGGGGCTTTGAAGGATTCCACCTTGGTTTTGTGGAGTGTGAAATTTGCTTTAGAGAAGTTTTTCACTGTGGTTTTCTGGGCAGGAGGTGGGGTCGGGATGTGAATATCCAGTGAGATTAGTTTATGGTCTGATCTTACCAGTGAGGGATACACTTCTGGTCTGGAGCATAGAGTCCCCATGTTGGTGATGATCAGGTCCAGTATGTTTTCCCCTCTTGTGGGAGTGGTAACAAGTTGTTCCATAGCATTTGAGTTTATAAATTCTGGGAACCTTTGGGCTAGGGTGTTGGAGCTAGAGTAATGCTCCCAGTCTATGTTTGGGTAGTTGAAGTTGCCCAATATAATGGTGTTTGGAGAGACCTTCATATTTTCCAGTGTTCTCAGGAAGGCCGAGTGGGGTTCCTGGGTTTGGGAGGGTGGTCTGTAGAAGGCTATAAACTGGAAGGCAGTTTTACCCACTGTTAGTTGCACATGGATAGTCTCTGATGCTTCGTGCTGTGCCACCAACCTGGAGGTATGGGTATCTTTGCCGAATATTGATACTCCCCCTCCTTTTGTGGTTCGGTCCAAGTTTTGGGGCCGAAAAGCATGGTATGATGTATAACCTGGTAGTGCTGGGGTGCTCTTGGGAGCCTTGAACCAGGTTTCTGTTACTGCACAGATATCGATGTTCTCCATGCTAAGGAGAGTTTTGAGTGCGTGCATCTTGAGGTTTAGACTTCTGGCGTTGAGTAGCATTACTCTTAGTTTCTTATCCCTTGTGATACCTATGGAGGTGGGTTTGTCTTTTGAGCCTTGCCTAAAAAAGGCACTATGGGGGTAGCAAGAGCCTTTGCCAATATCCGAAAGCCCAGGGGTGACAGGTGCAAGCCATCCTTAGCGAAGCATCATGGCTTGTTGAGCATGTCATCCCAGGCTGACAGGCATTGGATCCCCTTTGAATGACACCAATACTTAAGCCAATTGTTGAAATTGATCATCTTGTCTTCATATTGTGGCATCATTCTTGGTGAGGGTAAGATGCTACTCAAGGTTAGGGTCATACCGGCCTGGGCCACATGCTCAGAGAGCTCCTCTATGTCTCTTTTCATGCAGTCCAGGAAGGTACGTCTCAGGTCATTCACACCAGCATGGACAATGACTGAGTCATATTTGTACTTGCCTTGGAGTGACCTGAGTGCTTGTGTTATGTGGCGGATCCTAACACCCGACAGGCAGCTCACCGTGACCTTCTCCTTGTTCAGCCTGGTGAGCGGGACGTCAGTGTGCCTGATGATAGAGTCAACTATTACAAGTGTATCAGGTGTGTTGTTTAGCCTTAAGGGCTGTGACTGTTCGGCACACTGGCTTTGTGAGCTATGTGTTGCATGTGTTTTATTTTGGGGTAGCGGTTGCTTGGGTGTCTGCTTTGGAGGTCTCTTCTGCTTAGGCAGATTTTTATTTAGAGCCTCTGAGTATGTTTTTGTGTGTTTATGTGTTTGGTTTGCTGTCGTGGTAGGTTTATGTGAGACTGGAATTGTAGTGAGTGTGGTTTCCTTCTCCTTCTGACTGGTTACGCCAGTACTGAGTTGAGAGAGCTTAGCCTCCAGTTTGGCTATATGGATGCATCTCTCACATGTGTTGGAATTTGTTGGGAGGAGGAGAGGGTTGTCTGTGTACATGAGGCAGTTGTGACATTGCCTCAAGATTCCCAGATTCACCAGCTGGACCGGAGAGGAGATTGACAACTGACCTTTGGACATGCTAGAATAGTATTGGGAATTCCTTTATAACTGAAAAAAAAGGGCCAATGGGGAACAAGGTACTCAAGGGGAGTTTGTGAGGGTGTAGTGCTTTTAATTTGTTAGTGCTGACTTATATAATTGCTTTAGTGAGCAAGTGCCAGGTAACTTAAATGCAATGTGTTACAGGTAACTTAAATGCAAAAACGACAAACAGTAACTTTCTTTTAAGTGAAACAAGGAAATAAGTACAGTAGGCAATGCAGATATCACTAGGGATCCACAGAAGCGCTGAAAAGCAGCTTTTTAGGTGGTATTAGCGTTTCAGGGAAATAACAAGCAAACAAACAACAAGCATACAAACAAAGCTAGATTCAGCAGGCCTGGATCTAGTCTATGCTACAGCAAACAAGGTGTATCAATTTCAGTAAGAAACAGCTGAAATATGCAGGCACTATAAGCCTTTAACCAGAAATTCCCAGCTCAGAAGGGCAGAGTCCAGCCTCTCCTCCCACAAGAGTGCAGACCATGAACATTCTTAATGTAAAATAACTGGCCTGAAGCCCAAGTGCTTAAACCAGAACTAATACACTTTTAGAATAACAGACACTGAGCCCTCAATAAGCAGTTCCCAACTTAGAAGGATGTAAGCTACCTGTCCTGCCACCACAGTGCAGGCCACAAACCTTCCTAATGTAAAACAACTGGTCTGTAGCCCAAGTGCTTAATCTGAAAGACTTAGAATGATAGCTACACTTTAATCAAGTTACTACCAAGCAGTAGTAAATACAATTGAATAATTTAAAGAATGCCTGGATTAGTGCTCAAGTTATACAAACAAAGCTAGATTCAGCAGGCCTGGATCTAGTCTATGCTACAGCAAACAAGGTGTACCAATTTCAGTAAGAAGCAGTTCAAATATGCAGGCACTATAAGCCTTTAACCAGAAATTCCCAGCTCAGAAGGGCAGGGTCCAGCCTCTCCTCCCACAAGAGTGCAGACCACGAACCTTTTTAATGTAAAATAACTGGCCTGAAGCCCAAGTGCTTAAACCAGAATTAATACACTTTTAGAATAACAGACACTGAGCCCTCAATCAGCAGTTCCCAACTTAGAAGGATGTAAGCTACCTGTTCTGCCACTACAGTGCAGACCACAAACCTTCCTAATGTAAAACAACTGGTCTGAAGCCCAAGTGCTTAAACTAAAAGGCTTAGAATGAGTTACACCAAGCAGTAATAAATACAACTGAGTACTTTTAAGATGACGCAAAAGCAAAATAAAGTAGGAAGAAACACAAATACAGTAAAAGCAGAAATTTTTTTTTTTTCAGAAAAGTAGCAAAAACATTAGTAAAAACAATTCACATGCAGTGCAAGCTGGCACACTTGAGTATGTAGCAATATTAGTCCACACACAGTTTGAAAAAATGTAATTAAATTAAAAGGACTAAAAGCAAGTGCAGAAAGGGTTTATTAGGTAGAATGCGGTAAAGAGATGGGACTGGGGGAGTGTCCTAGATCAAATCTACAGTGGGGCGGGCACTGCAAAAGCCACCAAATTTAAACTACAACCAAGAAAAGGAAGGGGGGTGGGAAAGACATTTTCAACAGAGATAGATATGAAGAATCACAGTGCAAATTATAACCAAAAAAATATATACTGATATCTGTATATTTGCAGAACAGTAAGACAACAGATATCTAAGTAACAATTTAGCTCTATAATACAGAATAATACAAAAAAATATACTCAGCTCTATATATTTGCAGAGAGTCTTGTAAGGCTGTCTCTCAACAATCCACTTTAAATGCAGGCTGCTATTATAATAACATTAGTAAAGGTAAAGACAATACCAGAAAAGTTAAAGTTAGACATTCAAAAACAAATATCTCTAAAAGAAATTACTCAAAAATTCAAGGAAAGTAAAAGTAATAAAACACCGGGAATTGATGGAATAATTAATGAATTGTATAAGATATTTCCATCTTCAGTAATATCATTGTTTCACAAAACTTTGAATGAAATTCTAGCACAAAACACAACTCCAATTTCATGGATATACTCCTTAATTACACCCATTATAAAAGAAAACAAAGACCTTTGGCAGTGTAAATCTTAAAGACCAATATCTCTGCTTAACAATGATTATAAAATCTTCATGTCAATATTAGTTAGTAGAATTACAAAATCATTGACACACATAATAAATGAGGATCAAACAGGATTCATTTATAAAGGACACACACATGACAATATACAAAGAATTCTAACATTCATAGATTTTCTAAATAGAAACAACCAAGAAGCTCTAATAGTAGCTTTGGATATAGAAAAAGTCTTTGATTCGTTGAGCTGGGATTTTCTTTTTAAGGCTTTAGAATTGTTTGAATTTCCTTCTAATTTTATTATGCTAATAAAGAATATTTATAAAAACAATTTGGCTTATGTAAAACTTGGGCCATTTACCTCAAAGGCTATCAAAATAACCAGAGGTACAAAGCAGGGATGTCTGATGTCTCCCATCATGTTTGCCTTAGGAATTGAACTATTTGTCTCATTAGTATGCCACAACTCTAATATATCAGGCATAGATGTATATGGTCAACTTAATTCAAAAATTATGTTATTTGCTGATGACATTTTACTCATGTTATCTGTCTCAGAGAAATCAGTACAAAAACTAGATGAAATAGTGGAAAGGTTTTATCATATTTCCGGCCTTAGATTTAACAAGGGAAAATTGAATTATATACATTTGAATAAAAAGAGAGAATTTACCTTAACTACAAATTGTGTGATAGGAAAACAAGTTCCCATAATAAAATATTTAGGAATAACATTATGTGATAATTTGGAATCTATGTTAGCCACAAACTATAGTAACATAATTAACAAAATAAAAATGTTAATAGTAAGCTGGAATAAAATGTTCTTGAGATTTGAAAACAGATTACAAATAATAGAAATGACAATACCTCCAAAAATTAATTACATTGCACAAGCTATTCTTATAGTACCTAACAAGAAAATCTTGAAATAAATTAGTAAAATTCTATTAAACTTTTTTTGGTATCCAAAAAGAAATAGAATAACCTATACACATCATATTAGATCTTGGGAAATTGGTGGAATTAAACTTCCAGATCTAGAATCATACATAAAAGCTTCCATATTTAGAACTATCATTAATTGGATAAATCCTAATTATTCTTCAACATGGAAAATATTGCACACTATTATTTTTCTAAATGAAAATCAAATAATTAAAAATGGTATATTAAGTGAACAAAATAATAGGATGTGGCACATATTGACTGTTAATATTCAATATAATATAACAAAACCAACAAACTTAAATTATATAAATAATATTTACAATTTATTCAGAAGATTTATATATACTAACATGGATATTAAGATTTGGCTAGACTTGATAATACCCTTTAGGCTTAGCTCTACAAAGAATTTCTTCAATAAAATTCATTATGTTATCTTAACTAGATGGGAGGGGAAAAACTTCACTTGGCAACATTGTAAAGAGAATCAAGTAGTATTAGACATTCAACAAATTCAGAATATATATGATAGTCCATCAGCAGATTGGTTGATGCTACAAAGCATATTATCATATGCTAAGGGTCTTAATAGTAAAATTATTAATTCTCCTTATAAAACTAGTCCAAATTTGATAAATCTAATATCTGAAGTTATCTATGACAATTATAATTGGACGAATCTAATTTTAAAATTATACAAAATATTGATAACATATAAAACTAACCCTAATGCAAGATATTGGAATTTCATAGTAAAAGGATGCCATACTAATCTATCAATTGAGAGTAAAATAAATACTTATTCAAGTATGGAAAATATTTACTTGGAAATATATTCACAGGGCATTTATTACACCTGATAAACTAGCCAAATTTAATTCACTTGATAAATCCATCTGTTGGAGATGTTCTTTAAACTGTAAAGATGATTGGTCTCATATATTTTTTGATTGTATTAATATAAAAAAATTTGGAGAAGAAATTATTATTTTTCTCCAAGCTATATTCACAGATACCTTTATTTTAACCAAATCTTTAGTCCTCTTAAATGTTAATGATAGTATTGGAATGAATAAAAAAGATCTATACTTACTTTGGTCCATACTAGCTGTGGCAAGGAAATGTATAACTAGAAAGTGAAAGTCTTCACAAGAACCTACTCTGGAAGAATTCTTGAGATTGATGGAAGAAACAGTGACATTAGAAATCAAGGTGAAGGAATTGAGAATTTCACCTAAAACATGGACAAACAATCATTGGGAAAATGTTAGCTCTTATTGAGACATTAAAAATGAACTCTAAATAATTAACGTGTAGCTTTATACTTTATTAATTGAATATTATAAATGTTTGTCACTAATTTCATATTTTTTTATTAATTTTTTCCTTCTTTTGTTCAGGTCAGTTGTACATAGTGTATATAAAGGTTTATAACACTTGTTTCATTGATGATTGTATTGTTAAACATTATATTATATGGAAAATAAAAAACAAAAATCTGCTGTTGCATTAGGTTTTTGTTAGACACATCCAAGACTTCTCAAGCTTTACACATTCCCCTTAGTTGACACATTCTTAAATCTGTTTTTTTATCTCTTGATCCTACAGATGATTGCTCCATTGTAGTAGCAACCTCACTAGTTTGGATCATTGGATGGAGGACTTACTTTCTGCAAACATTTCGTTTGATTTTTGGCTCAAGGTTTGTGCTCAACTGCTAGATTTCTGCATGTAATAGATGGTTGCTACACTTTGCAGGACAACTTGGTTTTCTCTTCTTGCAGTGACTTTACCACTTCATAGTAAGTAGAAAGTGATGCATTTTTAAGTCTCTTTGAGTTGTTCTTTAAATAACTTATTTTCAGATTGCAAATTCTGGTACTTGGTCATTAATTCACTGATGTTGTCAGCCACTGTTTGCATCTCTAGTGAGATTTTTTTTTATCAATCTATAAATACATAACATCAACCTAGGTCTGACCTTGATTTTTCTTCTGCGTTTCTGGTTGAATTGCTATTTCTCCTTGCTCTGCTTTCAATTCATTCACTGTCTTTTTCATATCCACTCAAGCAGGCTGTCTTTTACTTTGGGTGGATTTAGTATGAGGTTTCTTAGACTGCTACTGTCACTTTTTTCATACATTCCACATTTTCATTAGCTTTTCATTCTTTCACTTCAGAAAAACGAAAACTTCTTGATGCTTATTGTTTCAATTCCCTGTTTTAGTATATGCACTTTTTTCAGCTGTATGTTATACAGCTTTGCTTAAAATCATCAGGTTTATTGCACTCTTTCACTGCACTTAACTTCTTTGAAAGTTCAGAAAGTTTTAAACAGATCAGCAATTTCTTTACCAGTTTATTTTGTCATCTCTTTTACTGGTCAGAATCATCCAACAATGCTTTGAAACTATGTGTTACTTTATTCTCATTTCCAGAAATGTATGCACAAGGTTTCCTAATGATTCTGTCTGCTTAGAGAGAGACCTTCTGCATAACTTAATAGCTGACCTATTTGCTCATTTGTTTATGGTAACACACATCCTTATCTTCATTAGGTACTGTACTTTATACAAGTTTTACCTTCACAAAATTTTACCAGAGGTCACTACATAGACCTTTTCCCCGTGGAAGGTTTTACTTTTACAAAATAGTACCTTATCAACTTTTGTTTCACCAAACACTGCCAAAGTTTTGGTGAACCCACTTTCTTACATCTATTTTTACAAGTTTTAGTGTAGCAACAATAAAGAACTGCCCCTTCTAGATTACCCTTTAACTACCATGAAGGTCCAGTTTTATCACTGGAGCAAACCTCAGTGCAATATATTACTTGGTAAGGTTTACTTTTTACTCTGATGCCTCATGCACTTTATAACAGGGCCATTAATATTTATTTATCTGACATTTGTTTACTGGGAAAGTCTGACTTGGAACAAAGCCAATTTTCAGCAGAGGCCCAGGGAGAAACACTCCAGTCTCATGTGTTTGTAATGTGGGAGGAAACCGGAGTACCTGGTGAAAACCCACACAAACTCAGGGAGGACATGCAGACTCCATACAGAAGGCACCCCAGCCGAGAATCGAACCAGAGAACCTCTTGCTGTGAAGTAAAATCACTACCTCTGCACCACTGCGCCATCAATGAATATAACTCATTATTGGGTCAAATTATATAGTTTGCAAATACAGTAGTTAATAAGAGTCAGTATTGCATAAAGTTCAGGCAGTTATATGTGATTTCTACACTATACATCACTCTTTACTTTTGCTTTCATTTCTCAGAAAGACATACCCCTTGGGAAACGGATGTCCCAGGTAAATGCATTTTCTAACAGCCATGCATTTTGCAAGTAACACAATTATCTTCTAGCTTCGGAAAGCCTTTACCAAGTTTATAGCAGACAATTATTTTGCTTTCCTTAAACAGAGGACAAATCCCCCCAAAACAAGATACCTGGTTCATATAAGCAGAATATTTTCTAATTGTTGTAACATACCATACTCAATAATTCTTCCAATGTGCCTTACTGTACAGGAAATGTGTATTTGCTGCATACTTCCAGAAAAATGTATATGATTACATAACAGTGACATGGTGCTTCACAATGTACTGATAGAGAGGCATACACAGATAATATAAAATATGGTCAACATGCATTATGTTTTCCAGATGGTGTAGCAAACATATGCACATTGAATAGTGCAGCAGTTTTCTATTTTCTAAGGCAAGGCAGTAGTATGCTATTTCTTTTTACTGGCTGTAGACAAGACGCCTGCACAGTTAGCAGAGGTGACTTTTTTACAGTTTGGTATTAAAGGAATGTTGGGCTGCTGTATATACCTTAGTATTTGTGTTGTGCTAATTATTGTTGAAAATGTAAAATTATCATTAGTTATGTCATTTGAGTTATTTTCTGTGTTTTTCCCTCAAGATGTTTTGGCAGCTAGTTAAAAAAATAAATAGTGAAATTCACATCCATTGGGACCCCTTATATCAGGATGCAGAGGTGCACTACAGTTATGTTAAGCCATAGTTTGCATATTTCACATCAGTCATTGTCAGACATATGTTTTATACATGATGTATTAACATAACTGTATCCTGATGTGTATTTACACTGTACATGTTTCACAATAATTGTTGCCAGATTTATGTATTATACATGATTTGTTAACATAATTGTATCCTGATGTGTATTCACAGTGTACTTATAAGCCACTATATTGGCTATATTTTGCATCACACAGTATACAAATATGCAACATTGACTTCATAATTTAAATGAATATTGCATAGAGTCAAAATATAACTCTAAGGTCAAATAAAAGTCACATTTTATTACTAGTTTAAGAATATTCATGTATGCTACATGGCATATGAAGGTCTCTACTATCCTACATTTTTAGGTATAGTCACAGTAGTTAAACATTTTAATAACAAGATGTACAAAAGTATACTAAATAACACAGACTGGATAAAGAACAGCTACAATCTCATTACACTGTATAGACTAATATGTAGATGCTATGAGCTAATTACCATCAGTACACTTTCGGTAAGCTAACACATTAAGCATCACAATACCAATCCATAAAGAGTTTCATAACGTCCATAGCACTAACATATTAACCATCACAACATTCACACATAAATAGCATAACAGTTGCCACAAAGCTAATGTAGATATTTTTAATTGCATTATACATGTGGTGACTATACAGTATAATTGTACCAAACCTGGTAGATACATCACGCTTACAGTTGAATATCCGAAAGCTAGGAATACATAGTGCTAAAATAGATAACTGATATCATAAGAGCATTATTATGGTTTGCTATCATAACCCACAAGTGTACTCCGTCGATTACTCATGTTGCCAAAACAGAATGTTGAAAATGAAAACGTTTTTATGCCCCTATTTTGAACCATGTTAATATCGATGGTTTGAAAGTTACTGTTATGGAAATATGGCCATTGGATTACATGTGCCATTCGGTGTTCAGTGATGGTGGTTTGCTACATTTCAATATTACAGTTCAGTATTTAGCCCTTTTGAAACTGTACTTTGATGCAACACCATTAGGCAGATGGACTTGTTATAATAGTAAACCCATTATTAGAGCTTCATGACAAAGACTACTGAGTAATATGCAAATAAATGGTGGTGACATCCCTAAGCTGTCTACCAACAGAAAAATGATTATTACCTTAGAGTCTGGCTGTTAGATTTTATCTTCTATGTATTAACCTAACTTTTGATCATGTGTTATCAGTACCACTTCCTGCTTCCAACAAACCACATAAAAGCAACTGAAAAAGTCAGAGGACCATAACTGCTGCACTTATCTTCAGCAGTCATGCACTAACAGCAAGTTCAGACATCCAACAGCTACACCGTAAATGCATAACAAACATGCTGTTATGCATATGAGACTGTATCAAACAAGTAATGTTGTTGTTGCTGTCTTTCGGCTTTTCCCAGTTAGAGGTCGCCACAGCGGAACTCCGGTCCACTAATGATGGGCAGTAGATTTTCACAAACGCCAAGGTGCCAGCTCGATGTTCGACCTTCAACGAAGGCATGCCCATTTACGCATGTCTTTTGAACGCCCACCCAACTGCAGGGAGGACATGCAGACTCCACACAGAAGGCACTCCTGCACTCCAGCCAAGAATTGAACAGGAGAACCTCTTGCTGTGAGGCAACAACATTACCGCAATATACCACTCAATTACAGATACTTACAAATTAAAAAAAAAAACAAGAGAAAGGAATACAACCTATCATTTTACGTATCCATAATATTCTCTAAACATGGTTGCTAAACATTTTTGTTAACATAGTACGTGCTGTGTTTATTTTATTTTTACCTGTGTATGCCACTACTGGTATACACTAAACATTAATTTTCCTGTAATGTAATTTTATAAGCTGTCCTACAAGTAAGCAACAAGCACTCAAGGGTAATTGGATAATATGCTAATCATAACTGTCAAGCTCCTTATTTTCCAGCATGACAGAGCATGTTGTAATAGTAATTAAGATACTTAATAGTAATATCTACAAGCACTGCATAAGAGTAGTGTGTTACTAAGTTGTTACAGTTACCTTGTGTGCACAATAACTGTATTAATACCACTTGTGAACCAATATCAACTTTATGTCATTCAATGCATTACACTATTTCAGTATTTGCACATACATATTCATTCCACACATTAGCAGATATCAGCTGCACGTATAACCACATATGGCTGTACTGCACTGTATTATAAATCCAGTACACGCTCCCTTTGGTATGTTCCTTTCCTAACACCTACAGCAACTGGAAAGACCACAAAGGTTCCTTACAAAGAAAATTCAGGGTCTTCAAGATCTTTCTTATATGGACAGACTGAAATCATTGTCACTTTACTCTGTGTTGTACAGACTGCACAGAGACGACTTGTGCCTTGCATATAGAGCAATCTCTGACCCAGCTTTAAATGAAATGCTGCACATTCATAAGTCAAATGGCACATGGGTCAGTCACTCAAAGAACCTTAACCTGGTATGCGACATCAACAGAACTTGCTGGAGATACAGATTTGTCTCACAGAGGTTGCCTCACATTTGAAACAAGCTTCCTGTTCATGTTAAACAAAGCCCCACATTGGCCCTATTTAAGTGTAATTTGGATGACTGGATGGGTAACGAGAATTTCACCTCAGGGGTCCCACCTGTGTCTCTCTTGGACAGGGGCAATAAGTGCAAATTTTTGTGTCGGCTTGAACCAGACACCACATCCACGGTGGTGCAGCGGTAGTGTTGTTGCCTCACAGCAAGAGGTTCTCCCATTTGATTCTCAGTGGGAGTGTGGGGAGTGCCTTCTGTGTGGAGTCTGCATGTCCTCCCCATGGTTGGGTGGGCATTTGAAAGACATGCGTAAATAGGCGTGCCTTTGTTGAAGGGTGAATGTCGAGCTAGCACCTCGGCATTTGTGAAAATCTACTGCCAATCATTAGCGGACCGGAGTTCCCCTGTGGTGACCCCTAACCGGGAAAAGCCGAAAGACAACAACAACTTGAAACAGACACCCTTGGAAAGAAGAGTTGGAGGCTTGTAAGGGCCATGAGGCCGTTAGCATAGTAACCTCCTATGATCCTATACACAAGACATACCTGAAAGTCCAGACATTTCTGTAATTCTGCTCATCTCTCACTCTGGTAGTATGTCCTGCATTATACAAATGTTTATCAGCAATACTTTTTTTGTGGTGATTCTGTGAGATATGATGTCTCGGGAGGAAATTTGGCGTTCTTGAGCTCTTAACTCTGTGATACCAAAGATGTTCAACATTAGATCACTGTTGCTGTAGACTAGGCTATTTTGGGTTATATACTGCTAAGGATATCACCATCTAGATAGCTTTTCAAAGCCATAGGGCAACTACTACATACTCTAATTGCATGTAACTTAAGCATAGTCCCATACAAAAGGTAGTTAGATCACTAAAAGCTTCAGAACTTTCTTCCCACAGAAGTGCACCTCTTCTTCAGGCTTTATTGAACTACAGTTAGCTAGTGATTCTTCCAGGCTGGGCAGATAGGCCCCCTGCTGGGGAAAACCTTCCACTATTTAACATTTCTGGAGACAACGTGTGTATTTTTCTGCACACATTATAGATTTTAGGCTAGGAAACCTACTTTGTTTGGTTTGTCTTGTTATTCAAGTAGATTTTACTACTGTGAATGCTTGTGTGAACTGTTATGGTTAAGAATCTGTTTTTGAACTTTCTCTAAAATAATGTTATAGAATGTATGTATCATTAGTATGATTTGG
>NC_056730.1:313398563-313416063 GCF_019279795.1 Protopterus annectens
GTTGATAGGTTTAATAATATTTAATAATAAATAATATAAACACAAGACAATCCTTCTTACTACACAGTACTAGTCAAGAGTTCAGAAATCACAGAGAAATACTTAAAATAATACTGTAGACAAGTTCTGACATCATAGAAAAACACTTAGTCTAATCTTCCTAATTTCTATCTATATCGAAGAGAAAACACAGTTCTAAATAACTTACATATATAGCAAAGCATTGCTGGTGATATTAGATGTTCTCAAGACAAAATGCTCTGAGCTCTCTGATTCTCTCTTTAAATTGATAACACAGAGCTGCTTCACATGACATCATTCTTCACACTTTTGAGATGTTCCCAGGCTAACAGAAACTACATTTACATTCTTTATACCTGGTCAGAAACCAGAGCAATAAAGGACATTTTATATGCAAATTCTAGCCATTAACTCTGGTCTTAAAACAATAGGCAAGATGCCTCCCTCTAGCCATATTGTGTCTGAATTTTGACATCAAAGATAGTCGTAAAATGCTTGGCTTAGCTTTCTTACAGCAGAGGCCACTGTTGTAAATTTTTGCAGTTCAATATCCAATGCAGTCTTTTCACATTTAAGAGAACAAGCCTGTGGTTTGCATTAATATTTATAAATGACAGAATTACCTACAGAATTCTATCTGGCTAGGCTGGCAGCATTTACCTATCTTCACACATCCCCCCCCCCCCGGAGAACTCAAGCTAGTTTTTCAAGTGATCCTTGAGAAATGTTGCTTTTGAGGGTTAGGTCTGTCTGAGCATACCTTATCCCATTCCCTGCCTTGAGACCCCATCTGCGTTGGCATTGCTAATCCCACTGAGGTGCTGCACTAACATATCATATGCTTGCAACCTTAAACTCCATCTTAGCAACTTGGCATTTTGCTGGATGGCTCTGTTTAACCATGTTAGGGGGTTGTGATATGTCACTACAGTGAATTTTCTTCCATACAGATAAGGCTGAAGTTTCTACAGTGCCCACACTATGGCTAAACATTCATTTCTACAGATGCATAGCATTCCTCCCTGGGTTGGAGCCTATGACTGAGATAAACCAGTGGGTGTTCTTCTCCCTCTGAAGAAATCTGGTTAAGTACAGCCCCCACCCCATGGTTCGAAGCATCCACCTCACAAAAAATGTATTTTCTGTAATCTGGACTAGCTAACACAGGGGGGTCCTCTCAAAACTTCTGTAAGCTTCTGGAATGCCTGCTTACATGCTGTGGTCCACACTACCTTATCTGGCCTGTTTTCCTTGTTAGGTTTGTGAGGGGAACAGCTATGGTACTATAACTGGGGACAAATTTTCCGTAGTACCCTGCTCTCCCAAAGAATGCCCTCACTTGCTTTTTGGTAACAGATAAAGGCCATGCCTGAATGGCTTCTACTTTGGCAGGTTCTGGCCTGATCTTACCACTCCCCACTCTATGCCCCAAGTAGGAGATCTCTGCCATACCCACCTGACATTTGCTTGGCTTAATGGTCAACTCTGCCCTCTGTAGTCTGCCCAGCACCTCCCTGACATGTTGAATGTGCTCTTGCCAGGAATGGCTGTAGATGGCAATATCATCTAGGTAAGCTAAAGCAAACCCTCCTGCTAATGCTAGGATATGATCTACCAACCTCTGGAAAGTTGCTGGGGCATTTTCATCCAAAAGGGTATCTTTGTGAACTCATACAAGCCAAAAGGAGTCACACAAGCTGACTTCTCTTTAGCAATGTGAGTCAAGAGCCCCTGCCAGTAACCCTTGGTAAGAACACTGGTTGTAAGATACTTAGCTCCACCCAACTGCTCTAGGGCCTCATCTATCCTTGGCATAGGGTAAGCATCTGACTCTGTATGACTATATAATTTCCTGTAGTCCACACCAAACCTGGTGCTGCCACCCTTCTTTAGCATCAGCACCACTGGGGAGGCCCAGGGACTGTTGGACTCTTGAATTATCCCTAGTTCCAACATCTGCTGCATCTCCTCTCTCAGAGTCTGTTTGACTCTCTCAGGAACCCTATAAGGGGTCTGCCTAATAGGCCTTCAGGGTCTTGTATCCAACTGGTACTGCCCAGGTGGGTGCACCCTGGTTTCCCAGTGAACATGTCCTCAAACTCCTGTTACACTGCTGGGATTTCTCGAACCTGGGTAGGAGATGGCTGCTGGGACATTGCTACCCCTCCCACTGAGGTGTCAGTCAGAGCCTCACGAAGGAGATCAGTCACCAAATATCCCTCAGGCTCCTCCTGCAATCCACTGCAAATGCTCAGCACAAGGGCCTCCCTTTCATGGTTAAGGTTTCATCATGTTAACATGGTACGCTTTGTGCCCCTGCCTTCTGCCTTACAGGTCGACCATGTAGTTAACATTACTTATCTTTCTTACCACCTTGTAGGATCCCTCCCAAACTGTTTGCAGCTTGTTGTGTCTGACAGGAATGAGAACCATCACCTGCTGCCCCACAGCATACTCTCCAGCTCGAGCATTCCTGTAATAATGCACCTTTTTTTCTGTTGTTGGGCTTCTGCCAGATTCTCATGGACCAAGCCAATGAGTTCCTTGAGTCTTGTCCTGAGGTTTAGGACATATGCCACAACAGACTCCTTGTGAGGTTCACACTCACCTTCCCACTCATCTTGAATTAAATCTAGAGGTCCCCTCACCCTATGCCCATACAGCAATTCAAAGGGTAAACAACCTGTGGATTCCTGGGGATCATCTCTTTAAGCAAAGAAGAGATGGGTCAAATATTTGTCCCACTCCCTCTTAAACTGGTCTACAAATGCCCATAGCATGGACTTGATTGTAGAGTTTAACCTGTCAACCAGACCATTAGTCTAGTGATGGTAGGGGGTGGTCTTCAGTTGCTTCACCCCACAGTACTTCCACAGACAAGCCAGCAGGTCTGACATGAAATTGGCACCTCTATCAGTCAGTATATTTTGGGAACCCTACCCTGCTGAAAATCTCAAAAAAGCATTTGCCACATTTTCTGCCTCAGTGGAGGACAGAGCCACTGCCTCAGGGTATCATGTAGCATAATCCACTACCATTAGGATATACTTTTTTCCTGTGGAACTTGGGGTACTCAGAGACCCGACAATATCCATAGCTACCCTCTGAGATGGCTCCTCAATCACAGGCAAAGGCATCAAAGGAGTTCTCACCTTGTCTCCTGCCTTGCCTACCTTTTGGCACTGCTCACAAGTCCTGCAGTACCCTCTTACATCTCTGGAAATTCCAGGCCAATAGAAGTTCTGCATAATATGTCTCTTTGTACATTTTATTGCCATATGACCTGCAAAGGGAATATCATGGACTATGGCTAGAAGTGCCAGATGGTAGGCTCTAGGTACTACCAACAGCTGTACCCTCTCACCTTCTACTCCTCTCTCAGGGGTCCACTCTCTAAACAGTAACCCTTTGTCCCAGTATACAGATTCCTCCATCCCTTGACAATCAGGTGCCTCACTAGCTACCTGCCTCAGGCCATGCAATGTAGGGTCTGAGAGCTGAGCCTGTCTCCATTCTCTATCTTTGTAACCCTTCCCAGCTCCCCTTCCACAGGAAGTCTGGCATCCTCTGACAGTGGTGCCTTACTGTCAGCCTGGGTATTACTATTCACCTCTACCTTTGCAGTCACTCTGTCCAAGGGAACATCAGTACCCACAAGCAGCTGTGGCTCACATTCAGTCTCACTGCTACAGAGTAGCTCCCTCCTTGAAGTAACCACCTTACTAGTCCTGGATGCAAGTATGCAGTCTGTCTGGGTCTCCCCCAGGCTACCAGACCCACATGCTTGTTCCCTAGCCTGACTGCATGCAAATGCATTAACACATGCTACTGCCTCATCAAAATCCTTCCCTATCAGGACATCTTCAGGATGGTAGTTCAGTACCCCTGTTGTCTCAAGACAACCTACTGTTGGCATTTTGTCTTCCCCACTTACTGGCTCTTTCACCTTTTGTTCCCCACCTTGCCTCCATGGACATCTGTATGCAATATGGCCCCACTGGTTGCATTCAAAACATTTACCCGCGGTCCTGGATGTGTACCTCGACTAATGGCTTCCCCTGCTACTGGCAGATTCTGTTGGGGCAGTCTGTGCTGCCCACCATGTGTTCCTTTAGACCCATGAGCAGTACTGGGGGGGGGTCCCTTTCCTGTGAAGAGATGCACTGCTTGCTAGGTATAGGTCTCCCTTCTTCCCCAACTCATCTGAAGTAGCACATTGTCTATTAGCTAACCAGATCCTCATGTCCTCAGGCAAAGCGCTAATAGCTTGTTCCCTCACCAAAAGGTCTGCCAGCCCTTAAAAAGTAACAACCAGACATCCACTCACCCACCTATGAAAATAAGTGCTCAGTTCAGCAACTTATTCACACACACTTTCATCTGCCTTGGGTCTATGCTCATAAAACGTTTTCTTAATGTTTCAGATGTTAGCTTAAAACATTCTAACATGCAATGTTTAACAACAGTGTAATTAAAACAGTAAATGTTAGACATTTTAGACAACACAGTTACAGCTTTACCCTGGAGTAAGGGGGTCATGAACCATTCCCCGAGCCTTTGGTCAACATCATACTGTTTACATACCCTCTCAAACATATGAATGAAACTATCAAAATTATCCCCCTTTTTAAACTGCAGAAGAAATTTACTGACCTTTTGTGCTTCTGGGGTCCAGTTACTCCCTTCCCCATTACCCCCTTGACTCTGGCAAAGAGTCAGCATCTCCCTCTCATGCTGCCTCTACCTCTCCTTTTCCTCAGCTTCCAGGTGTAGCAGTTTATCATTCTCCTCAGCCTGCAAACATCTCAGTCCCTCAGCTGCTTCGATTTCCAAATGCCTTCCCTCCAACTCAAGTCTCTTTAGCTCCAGATGAATTTTAAGCCCTCTACAGAAAGGTTGAGCTGTCCATTCTCTGAGGGTGGTACATCTCCACTGCCAGTCTGATCATCCTCCTGGTTGCTGTTTTCTGATGCAGCTGTGACCAAAACTGCAATCATGTCTGCTTTAGTCAGGTTTCCATGCACCAGTCCCCTAGCCTGGCACATTTCAGCCAGGTGGCTCCTTGTCAGTTTTCTGTACTCCTTTGCTGACATGCTGCCTGCTCTCCCTGACTAACTAAGCTAGCAAAAGAAATAAAACAATTCTGATCTGAACCCTGAGTATTCACTGTGAGGCTGATTTAGAGTACAAACACCTTCAGTGATCACTGTACACAAGCTAAAGGAATTCACTCTACCTACACCTCTACAAGCCAATTAGCATTTGCCGAACAATTAATATGTGGGGTGGATATCCCACCACTGCCAAACAATTAATATGTGATGCCCATGCCCTGACCCAGCAATCAAGGAGCCTCAGTACTCACCACTACACCAGTGAGGGGCATCCATATAGGGAAAGGATAATATATACCCAGACAGTAAAGTACAATTTCCCTTAAGAGCACACACAGACCACAGTCAGTCTGGGCTAGGTCTCTCCCTTTCTCTCCAGGTCCCCAATAAGACTCCCCACTGGCACAGCTATAGGGTCCAGATCTCAACCTAGTGGGGAAGCTAAAACCTCCAGCAACCTATCTGTCCAATCAGTGATTCATGTCCCTGCCTAAGTAGCTGACACACGCACACACACTTTGAGATAAGAGTTTATGCAACCACAAAGTCACTCCTAGGGAAGGCTGGCACAGGTTCTCCAGCTGTGCCCCTTTTCTGCCCAGTCTAAAAGGTAGTGCTAGCTGTCACCACCCGCTAATATTTATTAGCTACTCAAAGGCCCTTAAAAGGGTGTACAATTATTACTGTGCAATATTATTATCCAAATGGTAAGTGTGACCTAACAGTCAAGACTTATTTGGAGTGACTTGGTACAGCATCACTACATACATGCAATGTACTCTTAGAGCTTATATTAACTCTACATAAAACAGCCACAGTTGAAATGTTTAAAAATATTTAATAATAAATAATAAAAACACAAGACAATACTTCTTACTACACAGTGCTAGTCAAGAGTTCAGCGATCCCAGAGAAATACTTAAAATAATACTATAGAAAAGTTCTGACATCACAGAAAAACACAGTCTAATATTCCTAATTCCTAGCTATTTCTAATAGAAAACACAGTTCTAAATAACTTACATCTAGAGCAAGACAGTGCTAGTGATGCTGGATGTTCTCAAGACAAAATGCTCTGAGCTTTCTGATTCTCTCTCTTTAAATTGATAACACAGAGCTGCTTCACATGACATCATTCTTCACACTTCTCTGGTGTTCCCAGGCTAACCAAAACTACATTTACTTTCTTTACACCTCATCAGAAACCAGAGCAATAAAGGACATTTACACATGCAAATTCTATCCATTAACTCTGGTCTTAAAACAATAGGCAGGATACCTCCCTCTAGACATATTGGCTCCAAATTTTGACATCAAAGACAATCATAAAATGCCTGACTTAGCTTTCTTACAGCAGAGGGCACAGTTGTTTTTGCAGTTCAATATCCAATGCAGTCTTTTCACATTTAAGAGAACAAGCATGTGGCTTACATTAATATTTACAAATGACAAAATTATCTACAGAATTATATCTGGCTAGGCTGGCAGCCTTTACATATCCTCACAATATCTGTATCTATCTATCTATCTATCTATCTATCTATCTATCTATCTATCTATCTATCTATCTAATTATCTATCTATCTCTCTATCTCTCTATCTATCTATCTATCTATCTATCTATCTATCTATCTATCTATCTGTCTGTCTGTCTGTCTGTCTGTGTGCGTGCGTGCGTGTGTGTGTGTGTGTGTGTGTGTGTGTGTGTGTGCATGTTTATAACCATAACATAGCCAAGTCTAACATACACTGTATTAGCGCATTGTCCATAAATTTGTTTCATGAATGTTATAGTTCACATTCATATTACATAGGAATACCAAATATACTGGCAATGACTGGTTTGTCATTTGCCATAAAATCATAGTCACACTTAGAAATTTGCCCCTACATTAACATATCTTTCAGCAATAAATCATTCTTAGTATAAGCTACATAGATTTCATTTCATGACACCTCCTGATAACAATCTTCCATCAAAATTGAACTCATGGCATTATAGTAATCCACATTATCAAAAATCAACAGCCCACCCCCCTTCTCAGGTTTCATGTTCCTTATAGAATTGTCACCAGCAATCTGTTTCATGTTTGGAGATATTATAATATTTCCTAACACAAGAACCACTTAAAATATCTCTAATGTCATATTCACATACTTTTTCAAACATAGCAATAGGTCCACAAGAAGGTGGATTAAACTAACTAGGTCTGTAAATCTTTCTTCCATTACTGTTTCCTTTGTTAGTACTACTGTTACATAAC
This sequence comes from Protopterus annectens, assembly GCF_019279795.1. Classification (NCBI taxonomy): domain Eukaryota; kingdom Metazoa; phylum Chordata; order Ceratodontiformes; family Protopteridae; genus Protopterus; species Protopterus annectens. The sequence goes on from NC_056730.1 coordinate 313,405,963, forward strand.
ATTGCAGCAAGATTCAGTTTCCATGTAAAAAGCTTCAAATGAAAAATAACATCTACTAAATAGCTACATTGTGCTGGTACAAAAGATAACCCTTTTAACAAAATATTAACATGTTCTGAACACACAAACTTACTAGTCATTAATGATGATGGGGAATTTTTTTGCGTATAATTTTTCCAGTAAGTTTGTGTGTTCAGAACATGTTTTGTTGAAAGTGCTATTTTTTGCACCAGCCCAACATAGCTATTTAGCAGATGTTATTTTCAATTTGAAGCTTTTTGCACAGAAACTGAATCTTGCTGTAATGTTATGTAACTGTAGTATTAACAATGGGAACATTAATGGAAGAAAGCTTTACAGACCTAGTTATTTTAGTCTACCTTCTTGTGGACCTGTTGCTGTGTTCAAAAAATTATGTGAATAGAACATTAGAAATATTTTAAGTGGTTCTTGTGTTAGGAAATATTTTATCTCCAAATGTGAAACAGATTGCTGGTGACAATTCTATAAGTGTCATGAAACCTGACAGGAGGGGTGGGCTGGTGATTTTTGATAATGTGGATTACAATAATGTCATAAGATCAGTTTTGATGGAAGATTGTTATCAGGAGGTGTCACAAAATGAAATCTATGTAGTTAATACTAAGATTGATTTATTGCTGAAAGATATGTTAATGCCAGGCCAAATTTCTAAGTGTGACTATGATTTTATGGCAAATGACAAACCAATCATTGCAATGTATATTTGGGATTCCTAAAATAAACAAAAATCTCAGCAACCCCCCTTTGCTGCCTATAGTTGGTACATCTTGATCTAAAATATTTTTTATTGCAAAATGGATAGCTGAATATTTAAAATATATTGTTATTCAGATATCTCAAATATGTAGAGATTTATGGCACTTTTTACAGTGTTTAAACGATGTGCCATTTTTTGAAAATGCTTTATTTGTAACTATAGATGTGAAGAACTTATTTTCGGTTATTCCTCATGATGTGGGATTTGAGTGGTTGGAATTGTATTTACATAAATGTAACTGTTTATCAGCTGATAAAATTAATTCCATCATTTTACTTATGGAGGTAGTATTATTGAATATTTTTTTTGTTTTGTTGATGGTCAATATTACAAACAGATTAAAGATTACAATGGGGGCACGGTGTGCCCCCATTTTTGCAAACCTAATTATGGCAGAATGGGAAGATAGAGTTATATTTTAGAGTGAATTCCATGACTTCTGAGCACTATAATAGTCATTTTTGGATGACAAATTAATTTTATGGACAGATACTGAAGCTAGGCTCCTAGAATTTTTGGGGTTCATTAATTCGACAACAAAGTTTTTACAATTTTCCCACAATGTGGATGTTACAAAAATAGCATTTTTTGGATGTAGAAATTACTAAAGATATGCAGAATTCCAGGTATTATTCTAATATACTTAAGAAAAAAACCTTTTTGAATGTTTATCTCCATTTTTTTGAGTATGCACCCTATATTTCAGAAAAAAAATCTGTAGTTAAAGGACAGATGGTCAGGTTGGCCCCTATGATTTTGCAGCAAGAGGTATTTCTCCTGGCATGTAATATACTCACAAATATGTTTTTAAAGAGAGGCTACCTAATGGAATTTTTGGTAGTAATAATTGATGAGGTAGTGGCCAAAAGAGAGAAAGGCTCTTATGTTCCTATTTTGACTGGGAAAAAAAGCGATTGATGTCTAATGACCTAGGAAGGGCTAACCAAATTAATGATGTTAATAAGAAGATAAACTTCATTTTTACCTATACTTTGGATAGTGGGGCTATTCTTATTAGCATTAAGAATAACTGGAAATTTTTTTTCTCAGATAGTGAGCTTTTAAGTAAATTAGGCACTGGTCCACAGATAGTCTTTAGGAAGGATAAATCATTCAAGAAATTTCTGGAGTGTAATAAATCTCTAGTGGTTAGTAACACATGAAGGCAAGGGAATTTTAAGTGGGGCAGGTATTCACAGTGTTGTTACTTGTCTGGGGGTGAAAATTTTCATATTAATAATAAAATATATAAAATACATGGACACTATGCGTATTATACAAAAGGGGTGGTCTATTACCTCAGTGTCAACTATGTGCTGCATTTTATCTAGGTAAGACCACCCAGAAATTTAGTGCAAGTATACATGAACACTTGTCAGATATTAAAAAGAAGAGAGGGACAAATGTTTTATATAGGCATATAGAGAGAGTTTTATTGACCACCATTTTAAGTTTTAGTAATCAAACAGGTTAAACAGGATCCCTAAGGGAAGACAACAAAGGAACACCTTGAGTTGTGTGAATTAAAGTGGCAAGTTTGATTAAATGCTATAATGTCTCCTGGGATAAATGAAGCTTGTTCTATTTATTCTATTTTAAAATTAAGACATTTTACTGTTTCTAATAGCTTATAACTGTTTTTTAAGTGTTAAGTGGTTTTGTTTAATGATTCGTTGTTCTTAATGGAGCTACAACAGGTTGGGTATATAAAGTGAGATACTTTGGGATTTAATAAAGCTTTTATTCCATGAAGGATAAGTATAGCAGCTCCTGCATGGAATATGGCCACCGAGTGATCCAGTAAACAAGCCTGAGGATGTGCACGAGCATGCTAACACTATTCTGCCATGGACATGACTGGATTATGCTAATGACCTCATTTGCTGGTGAAAACCATGCAAATGAGGTCAATTAACAATCCAGTAAGCAGGCAGGTGTCCATGGCAGAATAGTGTAGCTTGCAGAAATGGAGGCATGACAACTCAAAGTAAAGCATGTATTATAATCCTTAGGCATGCCAATGGCCAAATATATGGCCAATGGCATGGAAACGTGTTGCAAAATTATAAAAATAAAAGTTTATTTTTTTTGGGGTGATCTTGGCCATTTAAGCATAGGGCAGCATCGCACAAACGGGATTGTGCCAAAAATAAAAAAAAATGTGAAAAGGCAAATTTTAAGTGAAATCTGGATTTTGCCATTATAGTCTATGGCATGCAGAATCAAAACAATACCAGGGAACAGTGGTTGCTAAGGGAAAAGCCTCTGGGGTAGTGCTGTAACTAGGGGGCTAAGGCAGTGGGGCATGCTAATGAGGGAAATTTACTGAATCACAAAAAGGAGACAAGTACCAAACTGCACCTAACTGTGTAGGAGCTATAAGGCAGTGGTGTAAGCAGAAGAAGCAGCTGACATGAAAAGGGGGGTGTCATGCCTGGTGTAAGCACAATGGAGCTTCACAGCTCCCAATTAAGCTTAGCTAAGATCAGCTAAGCAAGGGTTGTGTGTCTCAGGCTGCATTGACTTATTCCATGAAATAAAGAGCATGTTCGTGTCCTGGGGAGGGCCATTTCTGCTTCAAAGTGTTTACTTTAGCTAAACGGGTTTGCACGGCATGCACCGGGTCTAAAACAAAACAAACAAACAAACAAAAAAAAAAAAAATGGAAATAGCAGGACTGTTTACATTTGGGCACCAAGTTTGTGAGGCATGCCTCGGGGCTTAAAAGGGGTGGAAATGGGAAGGGGGAAAAAAAGGTAAATAGCAGAATAAAAGCAATATATTACTATTATTATATTGCATTATATTATCTAATTAAAACAGGTCATGGGGGGGTATATAAAGAAATTCACAGCTTTTCATCTTGTTACATCTGATGAAGTCCATTCTGGATGAAAATGCTACAGTGAGTGGTGCATTTATGTGATTAAAGAGCTGTTTATTTTGAGCTTGCTGTGGACACCATTTTATTTAAACCTCCTTGTGTTGGCACCTGTTTTTCTGCTTTTGCAACTGGCTCTTGGTCTTTTCAGGTACCCAGCCTCCTTTTGTTTTGTGGAGAATAAAAACAATCAAATACTAATAAAATATTAAGCAGGTGAAATGTATCATAGCTAGCCAATCATACACGAGCATCTGCAGCACAACACTATAAACTGTGCAAACACCTTTCAGTCTGGTTTTCCCACAAACCTTGCAACACTGGTGTACACATGTGGTGGAATTTAACCAAAAAAATGTTAGGGGCTGTCATTGATTTGATCTATCAGTATGTGCTAGAGGCTGAGGGCAGTGAGGAGGATAATGCTGACAACAGTCCCAGACTGAGGAGGAGGAGGAGAAGAGTGTTCAGACTCAGGGTAACCTACCAGGGACTACATGATCTGGAGATAGTAGAGCACTGCAGGGAGGACATAGACATATTTTAGCAAATCATTGAGCTGTGCCAGCCTCAACTCAGACCCAGAGCCAACAGAGGGGAACCCATCCAAGTGGATACCAAGGTATGTGTAGCCTTAAAAATACTAGCTACAGGTACTTTCCAGAGACCTACTGGGGACATCATGGGGGTCTCACAGGCATCTGCATCCAGGCTACTCCACCAGTTCCTGGATGTCATGCTATCACATGCCGATGAGCACATTTACTTCCCCAATGCCTGTGAGGAGAGGACCAGCAATATGCGTCTCTTCCACTGTGTCGCAGAATACCCGGAGGTACTGGGTGTGATAGACTGCATGCACATCCACATCAAAACACCACCTGGTGAATAGGGTAGGGTCTACATAAACTACAAGGGCTTCCACTCCATCAAACGCCAGGTCATGTGCAATCACAAGGACATTATCATGAATCTGTGTGCTGGCAGCCCTGGAAGCTGTCACAACTCCCACATCTTGCATTTGTCACAGTTGTACCAGGCATTTGCCAGTGGGGACATCCCATATGGCCATCTGGTGGAGGATGCTGGCTGTGCACTGGAGCTGTAGATGATGACACCCATCAGAAATGCACACACACCCACTCAAGAATGCCATAATGAGGCACACGTACAAACCAGGATCATTACAGAGCTAGTGTTTGGGATGGTCAAGTCACAGTTCTGCTGCCTTGACATATCTGGTGGATCCTTGCAGTACTCTCCAGCCACATGTGCACACATGTTCATAGTATATGCCATGCTGTAGCAATATGATCATGTGGGAACAGCTGTGGCAGGAACAGCATAGGGAAGGGCCACACAGCTCCCCACCATTGCCAAGATCCCCACAGGCACAGAGGGACTTGGAGGAGGAAGCCCCTGAGCCTGCTCCTGTAGACAGATGGAGGCATGCCGAGTATGCCCAGGCCTTGACAAAGTGGCAATGCATAGTACACACACTGACACTGTAGTGACCCAGGAACTGACACCTCTCTCTGACTCTCACACACAGTAAAATGGATGACACACACATCACACTACCTGTAGCTTACCCTGTATAGGCAGTGTACTGCATGCATCTGACAGAGTCAGCCCTCACCCACCATCCACACCACTGCTGCAGGCACAGGGTAAGTCAGTCTTCTAAACAATAAATGAATGGAGTAGTATGTTCTGGTAGCATATCTATGGTATCGGTGCAGTGATATCGGTGCATTCATGCAAGGGAATGGGGTGGCCTACTGAGGTAGCAGCAAGCAACTGACAGCTATGTGGGACACCAGGAAATGTCTGCCCAATACTGGCTTCCACAATCTATGCAGTATTATCCAAGGTGACAAGCCCCACTGCAGTATATGCAGGGGGCCAATTAAGGGGGGTCATAGGTCACATGCATGGATGTCAGTGTGGGGATCCCATACTCACCCCTCAGACTAACCCAGCAAGTCAGCCATAGAAAACCATAAAGGAATGTCTGCCAAAGGCCCACAAATGGTGACAATGATGGAATACCTCCCTACAGACTTACACAGTGATATCACAGCAAGTCTTCCAGTTGCAGTAAGGCTCTGAAGGGTAAAAAGTCTGAAACTCAATTGTATGTCATTACAATCTAACCTCTGGCCTCTAGTGATATGCCTCTATTCTCCAAGACAGGGCACAATACTATGCTAAATGGAACCAAAATGTAAAGCCAATATCAGCACAGTATGTGTAAGTGTGTACCATTGACAGGTTTGCTCCTCCCCACCCATATTCCCATAGAAATGCAGTAACATGTAGGTTTGTAGGGTAATAGCAGCAGAGCACACATTGCCAGGGCTGTCCCAATCAACATGATAACTTGTTGCATGTCTACAATATGCTGGGGTCAATGATCTATGTATATGCATGGGAAATACTGTCAGGATGTGGCCAGCACTTACTCCCAGCTGTTGTGTCTTAGTGGCCTAGGTACAGTACTGAGGTAGGCAGGGCCATGTTCCAAGAATTGCAGTGCCAACTATTTTGCATGTCAGCCACACCTATGGTGGGAGTTGTACACACTACCCAGATGTCAATAGCCTTTACTGCCAGTAAGCTGGACAGGTCATGGACATGGGGCTGCACATATGAACAGTACTCAGGTCAAAGTAACCTACACAATGCCTACCATACCTTCCAACTGTACAGACCTTTTGCAAAATGTACAGAGGTTTGCATCATATTTGTGGTGTCTCTATCATGAAATAGTGGTTGTGTGGTAAAAACATATGCTAATGCAACATCTCTTATTGTATCACCCTTCTAGGTTGGTAAGGCCAATAGTTAAAATGGTCCCTTTATGTAGACCTTTGTCACCCAATTACTTATGGCTTTGTTCAGATGTCTGGCTCTCATACATAGACAGGTATGGTGTCTAGTAGCACAGCAGGTACCTATAGGTCAGTTTACTGTCAGGTCACAAAAGGCTGCCACCTCACTGTGTCAGCACTGACAACATGTCACTGGCCAACAGCCATACTCCTGGAATGGTAGGTTGTCACATAAGGAGCACAAGTATGACATGTATATCTGTTCTGCTTGTTCTAACACTGCATTTGCCTGCAAATTAATTGCAAAACAAGAAAAACATCAATGACAGACAGTGGAGAAGCAGATGCTGCATCCATATCAGAAAGCAAGCAAGTAACAAATTGGTCCCCCAACTGTCTATATATAGCAGAACAATATCAACACCCTGTCCTCATGTGTGGGCCTTCATCTGACTGTCATATATGGGCCTGTCCAGGTGTCAGACTTAGTGACAGTTTGACAACTTGGCCAACATGTAGCCGCATAATAACATAATAACATAATAACACAAACTGTCTGTGGACCCCAGCAGATGTAGTGGTGCAATGATGGACAACCTGCCAAACAGATATTTTCAGAGGTGTGTAGTCCATAACCTTGTGTGTGATGTTATGGCATTTACCATGCTCACACCAGAACTACAAATACATAACAGCAGCCACTGTGGGCAAAGCCTGTGACCGGACTACAGAAGGATAAAGAGACATAGAGAAGAGGGAGGGGAAACACTGGCCAGACAAATGGAGAATGTGCACACCAGAGCACAGTTTGCAGTAACATAGGTGCCCTGCAGTGTATGGAGTCAGTAGGCATCACCTACAAATACACAACATGCACCCACATAGGTGGAGGTCCACAACAAATGAAACCTCAAGTAAAAAACAACTCAGAGGCAGAAACACATGAGAACTTCCTATACCTAAACACCACAGACCACACATACACCACACACCAGGGACTTGCAAACACTAAAGCCTTACCATACACACAACATATTATTTATAGAAGACTTCACTGTGAGACACATAGATGTGCCACAAACCAGGCAGGATAAGGCAAAAGTCACGATTGCTTATTTGGCAGGTGCCATAAACTGCCATATCCCAAATGCACTCAGGTCACCCCACAACAGGTACAAGTATCACACTAGCCTGGTCCATGGTGTTGTGAATGATGTCAGAAGTACCTCTTGGACAATAGAAAGACAAACATAATGCAGCATGCTGAATATGTGTCCCATGCAGGTATGTCCCTAGCCATAAGCGGCATCCTGCTGTCACCCAGAGTGATGGATCAACATGAACAGAAAGTGATTGTCAGTAGCACCTGACTCACTTACCATTGTCACTCCAAGGGGATCCACTGCCCAGCAGCATGGGGACATATGAGTGAGCGAACGTACTGCCTTGCTACAAATGGCCTGCATCAGTCTCACATGGCCTACAGGCCTCTGGCAAAAGCCCATGCCTCACCCATAGTGCCATTGTAGGGAATGCCACGGGTTCCATACTACCAACATAACACAGTCATCAAAATGCAAATGAAAGGCCATGCTGCTAAATGCTAGTAGCATACCTCTCAAGCTCGTAGAGCAAGAAATCTGGACAAAGCTATGCATAATGGTGGGATAAAGGCCCAAATATAGGGACGCATTTGAAATAATGCTCTTATAATGTTAGAAAGGTGATTGAATAACAGATGGGTGTGTAGTAGCATGGATGTTATGAAGAGTGTGAAGTCTGAAATCTAATTTTCGGTCATTATTCCCTGACTTCAACCCTCAGTGATTTGCAACACACTTGCTAGAAAACCATAATGTTAAGGGAAACTGACTGGATATATGAGACATGAATCTGGATAATCTGAGAATCTGTACAGTTGAGAGGTATGGCCACACCAGGATATAACCTTCCAGGTAAGAATACCGCACAACCAGGAGATCTCCAGCCAGTATTATCACCAAGGTGCTGGACCTTTTACACAGCTTCAGGAGTCAATTGGCTGTAGCCACACCTCCCAGCTGGCTAGATTGTGCAAGAATGTCTAGCCTTTGCCTCATAATGTTGGTCTGTGCATCATCCATCTTGAATTTCTCTGGTAAATAACTGTGATGATCCGATGATATCTGTCAGTAGGTAATGACAGAATACATTACCTAACTAACGCAAACACTATCAAAAACTAATAAATTCTTGAAGCTTATTGTAAGCTTACACTATAACCTCGCAATGGATGGAGTCACCCAAACCCTGGCCCATCCACTTTTGATAACTCTACCTCTTATGCTAATAACCCTACCAAAACACTATCAATAAATAGGTCCCCCAACTTCCTCCTGGCCTGCCATCTAAATATTAGAAGCATAAACAATAAGGTACATAACCTGCATGCCCTCTTAGCAGTCCACTCCCTAATATACTGTGTCTAATTGAAACCTGTTTAAAGCCATCACTTTCAGATAATGAAGTTATACCACCTGGGTATAACAAGCTTAGATTGGACCATGCTACTAGGAAGGGAGGTTGGGTAGCTGTACTCTTTAAATCTACATTAAATGTTACTGTAGACCACGTACAACCACCCCAGGTCAATAATGCAGAAATTCTTTCTACCAAATTTCAGATTAATAAAAACAAATACATAAATATTATCTGCATGTACATTGCCCCAGGGAATAACGCCAATACCCTAGAAGATATCCAATACTGGTTATCTGGTACCTATCCCCAAGAAACCATAGTACTTGGAGATTTTAACATAGACTGGAACACCTGTTCCTTGGAATCTCCTACTATCCATGTAAACTTATATGGGTTTACACAGATCATATCCACCCCCACCAGGATAGGCAAATCTAATCACAAAGAAAGTATACTAGACTGGATACCAATCAACAGTCATCCCCAAATGTATATGTCAGGGACCCTCCCTGATGTCCTTAGTGATCACTTTCTTACCTTTATATTTAAACAAAAAGCTAATAACCCCCACCAGCCCAGCTATAGAACAGTGAGCAATAATAAGAGCTTTAACCCTACCAAGTTTCAAGACAAGCTCAAATCATGCAATTGGTTTGCCCTAAAATACCTGCCCCTGGATGAAGCTGTTGCTACTTTAACAATAAATTCCTTGCCATCCTTGATTCTCCTGCTCCTGTTCACTCCATTAGGACCAAAACAAAAATTGCACCATGGCTCTTTAAAGATATCAAGTCAAAAATCATACTTGGAAACAAGGCATGGGCCATATGGCATACCACTAAAGCCTCTCTATATCAAATTAAATATCATCAATTAAGGAATGAGACAAAAAGATCCATTTTAGTAGATAAAAAACTTCTACTCCAGCAGAGAAATCAAAATAACCCTCAAAAGTTTTGGGCAGGTATAAATAAACTACTACACCCAGTACAAACCACCACACCAACTCTCTCAGCCTCTACTGATAAACTACCAGAGGATGTTGCTAACACCTTCAATAGTTTCTTCACTGAGACTATCCATGCCCAAGCTAGCCAGCTACCTCTGAGTTCTTCTAAATTACAGGA
>NC_056730.1:313421063-313483563 GCF_019279795.1 Protopterus annectens
TTCCCCTTCACAAGGGTGTCCCCTCCACTGACCTTTCCAACTGCCATCCTATCGCAATCCTCTCAACTCTAATCTAAGGATCTAGAAAGATGTATCCACCACCAACTCCTTACCCATCTCCTCAACAATTTACTATCCAAGTCTCAACATGGTTTATGTCCTACTCACAGCACCACCACTGCCATAATTAACTTCACCAATACCATTAACACTCATAGGAACCAAGGTAAACTAGTCTTTGCAATCTTCCTTGATTTATCTAAAGCATTCAACACAGTCTCTCACAAGAAACTGTTATCCTGCCTGTCTGAGCTCAATATTGTTCACCATAGAATTACACTGAGACACTCTTTATCCTTTAAGCTTTGTGGTGCATGCAATAAATGCCTAACACTGTAATAGCAATAACTAGATAGGTAGGGGTTCTAAACTCAGTCTTGGAAATGTGTGTGTAATTGAGAACTCTAGCCATTGTGTGGCCATGGTTTACAATTTTAGGCCATGGTACTCCCAGTACACATTCCAAGGTCCACTTTACAGAGCCCGCTGTTCACATCTACCATAGAGGTGTCTGTAGACACTCTTCAGCCCTATAAGCTCCATGCCATGTACAACTATGTAAAAGTATGGAAAGAATAACATGATAGGCAGGGCTGCTAATGTCAGTACTGGCAACTGTGTGTGTGTGTGTGTGTGTGTGTGTGTGTGTGTGTGTGTGTGTGTGTGTGTGTGTGTGTGTGTGTGTGTGTGTGTGTGTGTGTGTGTGTGTGTGTGCGTGTGTGCGTGTGTGTGTGTGTGTGTGTGTGTGTGTGTGTGTGTGTGTACAATGGTGTGTATAGCAGTGTTTGTGAGTGTGTAGACTCATAGGTGACAATATAATGAGTGCTTTCCCACCCAGTACACCCTCCATTGCCATACCTCACAAGGGCACATGATGTTATTCACTTTACAGGTACCTTGGAACAGTCATCACACTATTAGTTCCATGCTACCTGTGATAACCACATAACACTGCAGCACCACTAACTAGATGGGTAGGGGTTCGAAACCCAACACTGGCAACTGTGATACTGTGTGTGTGTGTGTGTGTGTGTGTGTGTGTGTGTGTGTGTGTGTGTGTGTGTGTGTGTGTGACTGTGTGTATGGAACAGTATTCCCTGTGTGTTTGGTTGACACAATGTCCTCTGGAGGTGTGGGTTTTACAAATCTGAGGTGTGTTCGACCCACTTTCCTACCATTGTTCACTTTACAAGTGCTGCTGATGTCAACCACCATAGACTAAGCTGTATACACCCCTCAGCCCTATAAGCTATGTAGCACATGCAATAACTGTTACACAGACCTGGTAAATGTGTATATATACAGCTGTACCTCAGCTATGACACAGTTGATGTGTTGCCACTCTGCCATTCCCTTCATTGGGAATGTCTGCAGGGCCACATCTTGCTTACACACAGACAACTAGAACACAAACAGAATCCAGTGTATAGGACTTCATTCAGTAACACCAATAATGCATCATGGCTGAAAAGGTACACACACTCTGAAGTGTACCTGTTACAAATGCCAGCTGACACCTTACACAGCATTACATAGCTAAACTGTACTTAATTCACATTGTGCATCTGAACCATATTAGCATGTCCCTGCATTGGTGGTATTGATGACAGGGATGTGGCACAGGTATCATCAAATGCCCAGGGTGTTGTGTGGATTTACCAGAGGCCTAGGCTGGGCCATACAGCTGACATCATGTATGTGTGTTTGGAGGGGTGTTCTATAAATGAGCACTGCAGAGGTGGTGTGTGTGTGTGTGTGTGTGTGTGTGTGTGTTTGGAGGTGACCTGGCTATGATGGTGATGTGTGTATGTTTGCATGCACACAGTCACTATGTGGCTGCCCTACACAGTGGTATGTCGGACAGCTGTGGGCCATACATGGCAGGGTGTACAGTTCACCATCTCCAGCCACAGACATGTGAACTAGTCCTGCCAGGGGTGTCACTGGCACCAGCAGGCCCAAGGCAGGTGCAGTACTACACCCCAATGGTGACTGCTGTCTGCTGGATCCATGTCACTGATGGGACTGGCCAAGACCACGTGCCCATGGCCTGCTCCGTTATGGTGTAGACAGCACCCACCCTTCGGTAATGCTGGTGGGTAGTGTCAAGCTGCATGGTGACGTACACTCTCAGCTGATGTTGGTGCTGAACTATGTCCATGTGGACGACGTCCATCTCCCACCACACACTACAGCACAGATATTCCATGGTTGAGGATTGCTAAGATCTCACCCCACTGTCAATTCATGACCTAAGTATTTTGACATGTGGCCTCAACAAAGTCATGTATGTCATCACGTAAACCAGGAAGAGTTGCATCCAAGACCTTGAGTATTTGTCTGGTGTTGCATTCACTACTTGTCTGTGCATCCATGACAGCCCAAAACATGCATCTGGTGACACCTGCTGTGGCACTTGCGACAGTGGCTTGACAGGCAGTGGTCCTTCATTGAGCACCCCTGTCCATCTGCCTGTGTAGGACCTCGCCTGCACTCTGGCTATGACTAGTGTTTACACTCACACTTGCCATAGTCACCAAACTAGTCTGTTCCATGCTACCATCCGCCAACTGTCCATTCTCTGTGGCAGATGGGGACAGGGTATGTGTGTGTATTGTGGATGTATGCGGGGACATTGTGGATGACTGTGGGATGTCAATTGATGACTCAGATTCAGCCCCTGACAACCCCACCTGTGCCTCACTAGGACTAACATCATTATCAGACTCTGAGCGGTAGGGACTATGACCACCATGTCCACCTGTGAGGGGAAGACAACATATGTAAATTAATACCTGCACTATAAGGTTTGCTGGTACACACACACACACACACACACACTCACACACACACACACACACACACACACACACACACACACACACACACACACACACACATAAATATGCATCCACACATGGACACACTCACAGACACATATAGGTGAGGTGGCATAAAGGTATTACACAGACCTCGCAATAGCCAACTGGTGACATTCATGACACACAGTCAGACCACAACATACACACTCTGGACAGGCCCTCAACATCATGCAGTTCAACCCTTTACACTTAAAATGTTACTACTAATATACACCTCTGGGATGCGTGAGTAGTGTTAATAGGTGATAGGCCTTCACCTAGCACACACTGCACCCATGTACACATTATTGCTGTTCACCTGTATAGCACAGCGGCAACTCCTACAGAACATACCTTTCAACTGTACAGAGTTTCGCTGAATTTCTAGATGTGCGGCTGATATTTTTGGTGCATTTTTCATAAACCCTGTGTTTGTCTGACACATTACTGGGAGGATCTGAGGACTGGTGTCACTAATTAATGACATAATTTGAGTTGTAGACTTCACAACCTGCAGTAAATGTATGTTAAAACAAATCCTGTTACTCTAGCAACTTTCTAAGCTTACAGTGGATATAATAAGTGTACACACCCCTGTTAGCATGCCAAGAGTTTGTGCTATATAACATGAGACCACAGAAATCATGTCATACCTTTTCCCACCTTTAATGTGACCTATAACCTGTGCAATCCAATTGATGAACATACACATCGGTTAGGGGGTAACATATAGTAAATGAAATACATACAATAGGCTGGTTGCATGAGTGTGCACACCCTCAAACTAATACTTTGTTAAAGCACCTATTGATTTAATTACAACATTCATTCATCTTGGGAAGGAGTCTATCAGCATGGCATATCTTGACTTGGCAATATTTGCACACTCTCCCTTGCAAAAGCCCCCCAACTCTATCAGATTGTGAGGGAATCTCTTCTGCACAGCCCTCTTCAGGTCACCTCACAGATTTTCTATTGGATGTAGGTGTGGGCTCTAGTTGGGCCATTCCAAAACATTGAAGGTCTTCAGGTGAAGCCATTCTTTTGTTGATTTGGATGTATGATTTGGGTCATTGTCATGTGAAAAGGTGAAATTCTTCTCCATCTACAGCTATCTATCAGACACCTGAAGATTTTGGGCAAAAAGGAACTGGTATTTGGACTTGTTCATAATCCCCTCCAACTTGGCTAAAGCCCCAGTTCTAACTTATGAACAGCAACCCCAAAGCAGGGCACTGTCATCACCATGCTTCACCATGGGGATGGTGTTCTGTTGGTGATGCGCAGTGTTATTATTGCACCAAACATACCTTTTGGAATTGTGGCCAGAAAGTTCAAGCTTGGTCTCATTAGACCATAACACATTTTCCCACGTGCTTTTGGGAGACTTGATGTATTGTTTTTCAGAATTAAGCCAGGCCTGGATGTTGTTCTATGTAAGAAAAGGATTTCATCTTCCAACCCTACCCCATAGGCAAGACATATGGAGAATACGGGAGATTGTTGTCACATGTAGTACACAACCAGTACTTGCCAGAGATTCCTGCAATTCCTTTAGTGTTGCTGTAGGTCTCCTGTCAGCCTTCCTGACCAGTTTTTGTCTTTTCTTTTCATCAAATTTGGAGGGACATCCGCTTCTTTACAATGTCACTGTTGTCCCATAATTTCTCCACCTTTTGATGGCTGTCTTCACCTTGTTCCATGGTGTATGCAATGCTGTGGAAATGTTTTTGTACCCTTCTCCGGGCTGATACCTTTCAATAATTAGATCCATTTGAAGCTTTGTAATCTCTCTGCAAACTATGGCTGTTGCTGTAGCAGGCAACTGAGTAAATCTCAGGAAAAGTCTAGTAGGACAGCTGACCATTATCTGTTGTTAATCAAAGAGTCTCTGTAATTGATGGCAGGTGTGTACCCAAGAAGACGTAATGCTGTAATTAAATCAAAAGCTGCTTCAACAAAGTATTAGCTTCAGGCTGTGTGCATCTAGCCTATTGTACATTTTTTATGTTTCATACTTGTTCCCCTAACAGATTTGTTTGTTTTTCAATTGAATTGTACAGGTTATAGGTCACATTAAAGGTGAGTGGGAAGGGTTGTGAAATGTTTTATTGTGGTCTCATTTTTGTATATCCCAAATGCCTGACATTTTAACAGGGGTGTGTATACTTTTTATATGCACTGTATAAGAGTACTTTTAAAATATGTCCCTAGTTTGGGCCCTTTGTCCTCCCATTTTGTCACTCTTTGTCCAGATTTCTTGCACTGACAGGTTGTGAGGTATGCTACAGATATGTTACATCTCCTGCAAATAGGCCCCTGTGATGACCACTTTGATGCAATGCAGTTAACTCCACCACAAGTGAACATGCATATATCGCAATATGGCTAAGAGTAACAGTTGTGTGCATGGGTAAAATGCATGACCTTAACATGCCTGGGGTATTAGTGAGCCACAACAGGACAATACCATATTCACCAGCTTCAGGCTGCTGTCCCACATCCAGACCAGAGGTACCTATGTAGTTGTGGGGGAGAGGTATTGTCAGCAGACTCACATGTGGCATTGGTACAAGATGAATGCTACTTTTCTGTACATGTGCAGTACAAGCTCTGGTACTACACAATTTACTGTCCTTCACCATAGATGTGCACATGTGTGCATTACAAAACTCCACCCACAAATGCAGTTTGACTTGACATATGCATCTAGATACTCTATGGAAGTCAGTATGACTGCTACAGTATTCAATTGATGTGCACTAGGGCCTTACCTGGAAGCTCCTCGCCTGTTGTCTGGGTGCCACCCACCTCCACGATTTGTGTATGTTGACTTCGCTGGCGTGTGGTGGCTGCCCCAAGGTTGGCAAGGAGCTCCTCCATTGGTGTAAGTGGGGCCTGCATAGCAGGATCCCTAACTGTGGCAGTGTGGTCCCTGGCCATGGCAGCAGCCCTTTGCCAGGCATGGAGTATCAGGTCAGTTGCCCGATGCCTGGCCTGATCTATGTGCATCCATGGTGGCCCACGTTATTTACTCTGTGGACAAGCTTGTCCCACAGGGTGGTCCACTTCTGTAGGTTCTGTTGGTTATGGCCAAACATCACCCCATGGTGCTGGATTATCATATCGGTAATGGCCGCAGCTTCAGCTGCAGTGTATGCTGTATGTCTTGCACTCTGCATTTCACCTACATAAACAGGGAAACAGATCACAGGACCTCATACATTGGTCAACATTATTTACATAACCTGCGCATCAACATTGACTAGCATTAGCCACCACTTATGACCGCATCATACCCCTGTCAACTATTAGCACAGTATGAGCTTGCATTGCACTCCCAGTTCTGATGTGTCATGGTCCCCCCAGTAAGGGCCAGTACATTGCATAATCCACCATTCATCATTCACCTTTGTGTAGAGGAATGAGAGTGGCCATCTTCCGTGCAGATGGGATGTCACTGGTGCTCAGGCTTTGCTTGCGTGCAGTGTGTAATGGAGCTGGGATCATATGCCTGAGCTCATGTAGGATGCAGACAGGGATGCTGTCAGGTCCCATGGAGACTTACTTTTGTTTCCTTTGATTGGGCATTATAGACCTGCTCCCTGATGATGAGGGGAGGAGTGCATATGCTATGCATATCCACCTATACTGATGGTGGGACAGGAGGGTGATGTTTTCCCTTAATCTGTCTGCAGGGGGTTGGCTATAGCTATGCTATGTGCGTATGTGGTGTGACTGACCACCAGTACAGGGTGCATTGGGTTGTTGCCTCTGAGAATGAAGACATATGTGAAGATGGCCTTGTGATTGGTTTTGGTGGATGTGTCCAATTTGTACTCATAGTTAGCCTTACAGTAATTCACCTGTGACCTTATATGCTTGTTCAGACACAGATTGACTTGCTTCCAGGTTGGTGCCTGCTCCTACTTGGCCCTGTACAGCCACTAATTATATGATTTTTGTATTGCTGCTTTCCAGCAAAGGAGTTTATTCTACCTTGGTGGAGGCAGGTTTTACGAGTCAGATATTGCTGAGTCCATACAGCTATGTAGGTGTTCATATAGCTGTCTATACTAGGCATGGACACAAGGTCATAACACAGTTGGACACCTCTCTATTTTCAACCAAATAATCATGCTTATTCTAGTACCCATGTCTGTGTCAGGGCAATGCAACAACTAGTAGCTGTAGAAATTTATGTCTGTTGGATAAACAGAAACTAAGATTACACACGTGTACAACATGTGCAGCTAATTTACCTGACATTTTGCATCTCATGTCTGTTGTTTTGAGACTTCCAGCTACACCTATTCATGTGCACAGGTAATACCTGATATATATTTCTGTTCTATGTCAGTATGGCGCACTGTATTTGCACTTTTGCTACTCAGTCATACCTCTCAACCTGTTAGAGCAGGACATTTGGAGGATGACACACATAAATGGGGGGCACTGGCCCAAGATTAGTGACAGTTTATTAATATTGCTGCAACACACTTAAGTCAGTTGACAGCAGAGTAGGCCTTGCATTCACAGAAATACCGGGAGGATGTCTGACACTCATGTGTATGCTATTATTTTCTAATGTCAGTCTTCACAGATTTGACAATGATTTGCCAGGCATAACACAACTCTATGAATAAATGACTGTAAATATGAGGCACACATATGGTCAGTCTGGATAACACTGGACAGTTGAATGGTATGAACTCAATATATCACATGCAGTTCAACAGACACATCTGCGACAGTAGTTTACTATGCACATACCCTGTATAGGCCTCTTAGATTTGTGAGACAAACATGTTTTATAGTTGTATTCACAAGTAACATATGGATATTTACAACATCTCACTAGCTGGCCTAGTAGTGTCACAGTCCGTATTGTTCAACAGACACTCCCGTAGTAGTCATATATGAGCTGTCCTTTCCTGGGGTGACTCAGGAGCATGAGCTGTGATGTATGTCACTGCAGACTGGCCCAGATGCTATGGCCATAGGTGCTGACCAGAAATATATCAGTGCAGAATGTCTTGTTGAGATATATTTGTTTAACATCCTACTTCCCATTATTGCTTACCCCCTACTGTACTCCACTATGTGCTTACTTGTTTGACATACTTTTTTTTCCTAAGTATTGTTGGTTTTTGTTTCTGTCTCTGTCTCTGTCACTCTCTCTCTCTCTCTCTGTCTACACATGTAGAGTTATAGATCTGTTTTGCATAGGCAGAAGCTTGCCTTTTGCAGTTAATGCTCATGAGCAGGTAGTGGCCTGTGCACCAGTCCATGTCCCCCACTTGTTAATCGCATGCAGAATAGCTGTGTTGTTAGTCCTATAGCCAATGGCATGGGCATGCACTCCTATAATCCAGTACTTCATGTGGGCATTGCCCCTTTTCCTTGCCTGTGAGGTGGACATCATGGAGGTGTGTGGGCAACAACATCACAGAGGGTATTTGGAAATACCTCTTACAACAAAAAATGTGGAGACAGCCCAACAAAATGGGGGAGAAGGTTCCAGACTTAGGGACAGAATGTAAATATTGCTGTTATATACTTGGATTAATGCTAGTTTAGCAGAGTTTGTGTGGACATGGATTTTCTGTGTGATTTTAAGTTGGACAATGTTATGTGGTTGACATAACTTTCAACTGTAGGGCTATCCGCAGAATGGCCAGAGGTTTGAGTCTTATGTCTGGTCTGTTCCTCAGAAAGTTTTTGTCCTTGGCAAATCAGTAGCATACTCTGTGGATTGCAGTCAGTAAATGCTAACATTCATTTGTGTTTCTGACTTCATATCCCTCAGAAAAGATATGTTACAACAAACCCTGTAACAACAGCAACTTTTTCAGTTTATAACAGCAATATTTAAAATATGCCCCTGTTTTTAGGCCTCTGTTCCCAAATTATGTCAGGCTTTGTCCAGATGTCATGCAGAAAAAGGTCAGTAGTTAAGGTATATCATTATTTAGTGCCTTCATTCCTGATATCATCCCAGTGATGTAGCAGAATACCAGACATGTTATGAGGAAGAGGCCATGTCTATGAGAACAAAGCCTGAACATTCTATGGGAATCTGTACAGCAGAGAGGTCTGTGTATGTCTGGCAATTGTTAACAGACTGTCAGGATTGTGTAGCAGTGTAAATGTTAGTTGGGCTGTGTAGGGAGGGGGTAGATATAGGTGTCATGGCTCCTCTTCTATCTGACTGTGCATGCTGCTCCAGTTTATGGTGGTCTATCAGCTGTATATGATTGTAGGGGCAGACTGAGACATGTCCCGTACCATCTCAGGATTCCTACTACACAGTGACTTGGGTCACTATATGTAGGGATAGTGTGTGAGTGGCAAACATGATATTTTTTTCACACAGTTGTTATACACTAGTGTTCATTTGGCTTAATAGTATGTCACTGTGAATGTGGTGAAATTGGTTGTGAGTATGCACTTTCACACCAGTGTCTTTTTGTCACTAATGTTACATCCCTGTAGTGCCTGACATATTTTCAAATGCATGTGTAATTCCGCATAGCTGGTTTGGGGTAGTATTGTGTCAGTCTGACTGTAGATTGGACGGTGCTTGGTGACATGCTTAGCAGCTCAGTTTAGTTTCCCTAATGTCATGTTATATCAAGATATGTGTAGGATGTCCAGTTGTCTGGCTCATATCTTTGGTCTGGTCCCCATAAGTGTTGTGTATTTCTGACAATCAGTGGGATGATGCAAGGATTTAAGTCACTAACTAATGAGAAGCAACTGAGTCTGGCACTTGTGCTATTTCAGACAATATATGTTAGACCAGACGGTGTTACTGCAGCAACTGTCTCAGCTCATCTACTCAAGTATTTCAGATATGTCCCTATTTTCATGGCTTTCTCCCTCCACTTTGTCAGGCTTGGTCCAGATTCATTGCACTAAGGGGTTTTGAGCATACCTTTCAACTGGCTGGATTGTTTCAGTATGTCCAGGTTTATTACTCATATTTTTGATCTGTTCCACAAATTATTTGCATTTCTCTGGTAACTCACTGTGATGATATCAGGATTTCTGTTAGTAAATAATGACATACCTTTCAGTTTCAGACTTCATATCCTTCAGAAAATCTATGCTGAAACAAACTGTTACTCTAGCAACTTTCTATGTTTATAATAGCAATATTTAAAATACATACCTAGTTTTGGCCCATTGTCCCCCCATTTTGACAGCCTTTGCCCAGATGTCTTGCACTAAGAGGTTGAGAGGTATGGTTCTCAGGTATGACTGCACTACATGCTATGTACATACATATATATCTATATCTATCTATATATATATATATATATATATATATATATATATATATATATATATATATATATATATATATATATGTATATTATATATATATATATATATATATATATATATATATATATATATATATATATGGGTCAACTATAGATGATCGAAATTTCAGAAATTTCAGAAAGCCGAAACCCATATGGCCGAGACCATATGTTCGACTCCTGAAATATTGAACATGTAAAAACTAATAAAACACACATTAATTTACTTTCTAACTGTTAGCTGGGGTTCTATGCCCCCCTGCATCCCCGTGGGGGACTATGCCCCTACACCCCCATAATATATATATATATATATATATATATATATATATATATATATATATATATATATATATATATATATATCTGTATATGCATATATATAAATCATGGGTGATTCCATAGACCATTTTCCCTACTGCTTAATGACTTTGCTGCATAATATGTTTGAAAAAGCATCAGAAATTCCTACAACTTTTTCATAACTACATAACCTGTGCCCTTATTTATTTGTTTAGATCAAGGTGACATTGCTTCCAATGAGGCACCTGTTTCTTCTTGGCCCGTCCAGCAATTATTTCCATCTACTATGGTATTTGTGTATTGCTGCTGTCCACCACAGGCATTTACCCTAAGGAGATTTATAGTCATTTGCGTACAGTTCATTCTGTTTGACACTGTAAAGGGGCGGGGCAGGGGAGATGGTGACCTGAACAGTGATGGCTATGTGGCCATATATTACCAAGTAGGATGGCACTGTAGGAGTGCTACAGTGGCTACTCATGTTGGTTAGGACCAGGTACAGGATATTTCCACCTGCCGTAGGAGTGTTGACCTGCTGATCCACTGCATTGTCATTGACAAAGCCAAAAAATCTATGTGCATTCATGTTCAGGTGGCATAGGTTGAGCACACTATAGTTGGCTTTTTGAAGTCACCTAGGAGCAGGGTAGGTGATTGAATCCTGGCAGATTCCAGCAGGTCAGTATGGTGGGTGTCCATAGTCATGGTTGGAGGCCTGTAGCTTGCTATGATTTGAGTAGGTGTTTTGTCAACTGTTAACTGCACTCAGAATATTACATAATATATATATATATATATATATATATATATATATATATATATATATATATATATATATATATATATATATATATATATATATATATATATATATACACACACACATATATATGCATATAAGAGTACTACGGATATATAATTTCCCCCTATGTTAAATGACTGTTGTGCATGATATGTTTGTAAAGACATTACAAATTTCTACAGCTCAGATGGTGTAGAGGTATGTTGGTGGGATTGTATCGCACAGGGTCCTGAATTCCAGACTTGGCAATGATGACTTTTTTTCATTAATGTTAAATGACCAGAATCTATGTGTTGTTTGTAAAAGCATTACCGATTCCCACAGCTCAGACAGTGTAGTGGTATGTTGCTGTGATTGTTGTGTACAGCATTCTGTGTTTGAGACTTGGCAGGGCTGCTTATTTTGTTGCCGGGCAGAACAAGGGCTGATGAAGACAGAGTGATTCAGGCACTTTTAAGTAGTTGTAAGTGGGTTTGCGCAGTTTTGCATGGAGCTAAGTGATGCTAACAGATGGTTAAGCCCTGTTAGCTTTGCTTAGCACTACTTACTCCCACTTACACCTGTGCTAATTTTCATTAAAGGAAAAAAAGGGTGATAGGAAAGTGGTGAAATGGGGGCAAGTGGGGGTAAAACATTAGGAAAAGCAGCTAGGGATGTACAGGACAGGTGTAGGAAAGGACCATAGCTCTACATTTCTTCTGCAGCAACAGCTGTGAATAATGTGTAGAATTTGGAATTTACAGCCTCACACCCCACAGGGAGGGGTGTTGGTGACAGACATTTGCAGAATAATCTGTGGGTTGATTGATTAGTTTCACTGTACATGGGGGAAAAATATAGAGCGATGAATGGGGCAATGATTTTTTTCGAGGGACAGATGGCCCCCTTTTTTTAAGGTGAGAGTGGGATGTTGGGGAAGGGCTGTAGGTATGTTTGGGGAGGTAGGTTGGGTGGGATAGTTTGCATTTGCAGACAGGCAAGACAAACAAGACAGCAGACAGGGGCGGTATATGACACATGAGGGGGTAAACACCTTTGACGGGACAGGTGGTTGGGAATCCAAAGCCCATGAGCCCCCAAATGGATACAGTGGGACTGAGGTCCCCCACCCAATGGCAGTCACCACTGCTCCTTCACGGCCCCGAAGGTGTCTGTGCTGGTGGCTGGACTGGAGGGGCTGTCTGCCCCTTGAGGTGGGCAAGGCAGCCCTCAATCTGGTGCAGCTGCCTGCCCAACTTTGCTTGGATGGCTCTGCACACCAAACCCTGGAACTGACTGCAGGTTACAGGCTCCTGTCCATGCCCGCTCGTGGGGGGGATGGGCCCCATCCCCAGAGGTAGTCCCACCCGAAGGTTGTGCAGGACCAAAGGACAAGGAAGTCTCAGATTGGGTTCCAGGCATGCTGGGGCTCAGTGCCATTGCTAGATGAGGCTGGACAGGCAGATCCACTAGGATCTGCCTTCCCAAATGTGCTATGGTGTTGCTGTTTTACAAAATATTTTGGTTAGTCATGAACAACACATTTCAAGATTAGTTATAACAGCATGTGTAGGTTTTCCAATTAACCCCATAAAACAGATTTGAAATGGTTGCATAGCAAACAGAAAACATGCATAAATGGAACAACAGTATGTTGGTTAGTCATGAACAACACATTTCAAGATTAGTTATATCAGCATGTGTGGCTTTCCAATTAACCCCATAAAACAGATTTGAAACAGTTGCATAGCAAACAGAAAACATGCATAAATGGAACAAACAACAGTATGCATCGTAACAGCATGCCAGTAACATTGACGGCAACAGGCTACCAACAATGGTATTTGAAGGGTCTATATCAGTTGAGCTAAAACCCTAGTGGGTGAATACGAATACGTTGAACTGTATTGCGCAAAGTACATAAACATTGAACGTCCAAAACCGCAAATTCCAAAATGTCGATTTGTTTTGGTTGGCCCATCTGCGGTATAGCTCCATAAGGTAAGTGTGTGATAGATAGGAATTTAGGGGTAGGATTTGGGTTAAGGTAAGTGCATAGATAGGCAATGTATATAAGACTTAGTGTAGTGTTAGATGTAGGGTTTTTTAAGTGTATGTATGTGTGTTATTTATTTTGTTTGGGTATATGTCTGTAGGGGAAGTGTGCAGTAGTTATGGACCTTAGGGTTAGGGAGGGGTAAAGGATAGTGCATAGATAGTTGTGTATGTGGAGTTTAGTGTAGTGTTGGAAGTAGGGTTTTGTTAAATGTATGTATGTGGATTATTTATTTTGTTTGGGTGTATGTTTGTAGGGTTTGGTTAGTGTATGTATGTGGTTTATTTATTTTGTTTAGTTAGGTACTAAGTAGCAGGTGGTGGGGTTGGCTGACTATGATAGTTCAATATTTTATTATTCACAGTTTAGTGCATTCAGGCTTTTCACGGTTCGAGGTATAGGGGTCGATGTTTAGGTATTCACGTAAAAGGGTTTTTGCTCAACTGATATAGACCTGTATTTGAACAAGGTATGTTAACATGCACCAATCAAATATATGAACAATAATAGAGCACAAGTCCCAACATTGGTTTTGGAGAACAACATACCTGTAGTATATGAATAATAATTATTGATGCAGATGAGGGGCGGGAGAAGAGACAAAAAGTCCATTAAGAACTGTTTATGCTTCTATTTTCCACAACAGTACTGCTCAGTACTCTATGGGTCTGCCCTCACTTTACATCTACCTATGGCCCATAGCTTCTGTAGCACAAACATACCTATTAAACTGTCAGACTGGAATGATATGGGGCAAACTGTGACAACTCTGGGTACATGGCTAGAGGGGACTTGTACATGTCAGGGTTACATATCTGGCACAGGAGGGGTACCCTGAATGGCTGTTATGAGAGTGTGCTACTAGAATACTTCAACTGGTTTCCTATCTGTGTCCAGGGTTATTGGCAGCAGTGACCACTTGCCATGACAGTGTGACACTTGAGAGTCATGTATCAGGAAGTGTGCATGTTGTATGTACCTATCCTGCTGTCATTTGCAAGCATGTGGTGGGACAGTTGAGCAGTTGCACACTGTATAATAGTATACCATTCATACAACTACTACCAACATTTCCCTACCTGTAAAACCTAAGGAAAAAATACCTGTTAACACTACTTGACTGTTTTTACATATATTCCTGAGTCCTTGTGTGTAGATATGCACACATCTTAGTACCACTCCCTGGATTTGAACCATATCTGGGTGTGCAAAATAACAACTAAGCTATTTCTCATCACAATGAGCTACAGGGGAACTGCTGTCTTCTTTCATGGGTTTCTGCCTATTAGTCTCTTGGATAGACAGTCTGAACTTGTAATCTTGTGATACATGCATAACAGATAGTGTACTGTGCATTAATCTTTTGAATTACTACAATCTGGAAAGCAAAGGTTAACACAGGGCATTTATATATTGTTAAACAGCTCCATTCTAAGTCTACAACAACATACCAGAGTAAACAAAACAGTTTCTGTTATACATGTTTATTTCAAATCAGTCATAGTCAGACATACATTATTTATTCAGTTAACACAGTAACAGTATACCTATTAGCACTGCACAATTTTCTCCTTCTTACTTACTTGCACAATATACTGCAAAATAGATTTTTACTCACCAGCCTGCTGGTGCAGCCTCAGTAGTCTGTTGGCATGTGCTTCAATGTTATTATCCCTCTCTGTTGCAGCTGTAGGGGAGAAAAACAAACATTATGCGTACTTGTCTATTACATCCTCAGGCTATAATTTGGTACACCTACTTCTGTGATACTTACAAACTGCTGGAGCACGGTTGTTCCTGGCATCTTGGATCCACAGGTCCAAGAGCACCCCTTCTTCTGCTTTAGGTCGGCATAGTGATGCTGGACCTGCTCACCATGCCAGCAGCACTGGTGAAATCATATGGGCAAGACAGTCCCAGGCCTCTACTTTATATTGTGAGCCCTGGTACTGGCCCTGCAGCAGTCTCTCATCATGGTTACTTATGAGGAGTCCAGCCATGTCCAGCCATGACCCTAACTCCACGATGCCCCAGTGCTGTGAACCCTCACCTATGCCATGCTTTTTGTATGGGTTGAACTATAACAGCTACTGGCTGTGTTCCCACCTGTGCAGTTTAAATAAGGCCATATTCTCTCCCTTTGCCATGACTGATTTTGAAAATGTTGAGCACAGCTTAGCGATGCACAAACCCGCTAAGCTGATTTTAGCAATGCTTAAAGGGGGAATTATTGAGCACTGCTTAACAGTGTGCAAATCTCTTACATTGAGCTTACTGTTGCTTAGCTTTCATGTGTAAACATTGCTTAAACGGACTAAATATAGCTGAGCACTGCTAATTATTGCTCACTTTTAATTTTTAGATATATTAGAATAATGACTTCATTCCGTAAGTGTATATGATTTACTTTACATGACGTCCCTCTATGTGCTTTCATTACATTACCAAGGGGTGAGACTATATTGTATGGGACACTTGTGAATACATGGGTGATTTCACATGTTATATGCACTCACACTTCTATTTTAAACCAGCACTACCCTGGTTAACAAAAATTCTTATTACATCATTTACAAAAAAAAAAATAATTTTAACACTGCTTTCCTGTGTAAAAATATAGTGCCTGTCTTGGTACTCAAACTGTGCATGCCTGCATACAATGCCAGAACTCTAACCACTACACTATACCAGTGTTAGGATTTTGGCTGTATATTTTTATTTATCTCCTCTGGTCTGTTTAAGCAATGCTGGGTAAAGGCCATAATGTGCAAACCCGCTCAACTACGCTTAAACATCCCTTAGTATGGAAAGCAAAAATGTAACTATTTATGGCCTTGTACAGCTTTATTACTCTAGGAGTTTGACAGGTATGTGAGGCAGTCATCTGGGCATTCTGCAGATACCTGTAGAGTTGAGGGCTTTGCCCATATGGCACTTTCAGATGGCAGACATTTCTGCTTCAGTCTTCATACTCTGCAAGACCTCCATGCTACTGCAAACCTTTTATTCTGTCAGCTTTCAGGTTTGTCAGTGCAATATTTAAAACATGTCCCCAATTTTGCTGCTTTGTCCCCTCATTATTTATGGCTTTGTACTGCTTTATTGCTCTAGGAGGGTGAGAAATATGTGAGGCAGGCATTTGGGAATTCTGCAGACACCTGTACAGTTAATGGCAATGGCCGTATGGCGCTTTCACATGGCAGACATTTCTGTTTCAATCTTCATACACTGCAAGAAGTCCATGTTACTGCAAACCTTTTATTCTATCAGCTTTTGGGTTTGTCAGTGCAATATTTAGAACATGTCCCTATTTTTGTGGTTTTGCCCCCCCCCCCATTATTTATGTCTTTGTACTGCTTTATTGCTCTGGTAGAGTGAGACATATGTCAGGCAGGCATCTGAACACTCTACAAAGACCTGTACAATTAACGGCTATGGCCGTACGGCACTTTTACAATGCAGGGGGTGTGTGACAGAACCTGTCACACACACCCTGCATTTCCTTACTGATCTATAACTATTTCAGTGTCCATGGACACTGACAAAGCTATTTTATTAGCTGTCAGTATCCGTGGACACTGACAGCACTTGCAAAGTGCTGTAAAGTACTTTAACAATCCAGGGGGGTATGTGACAGACCCTGTCACACACACCCTGCATTGTTTCTTGCTCTCCTAGCTATTTTTGTGTCCATGGACACTGAAATACTAATTTTAATTTCATTTCAGTGTCCGCGGATACTAAAATGCTTTTGAAAGTGCCGTACTGCACTTTCTGAATGCAGGGGGTGTGTTCAATGTCAGTGCACTACTTAAACATGCCCCTTGCACTCATTCATTGTTTATGTCCATTTAACCTTAACAGCAGCGAGCCTTCATGAATATATAAGGTGTATTGCTGTTAATGCTAATTCTACATGGACATGGACCACTCCCTTCCTGCACAGAGTTTATTGAATCCAGGGGACAGTTTATTTGATGTTTGTCCTGATGAAGTTCCAGTTGTAAGGAATGAAAGTGCTTAACTTCAATAAACTTTTGTTTTAGACTTATTGCCTGGCTCTTTCTTCTACCTCAACTACCACAGGTGTGTGCAGTAACTAGTAAGAAATTTCACTATATTATCACCTTCTAAGTATCCTGACAGACCATATATTATCAAACCATTTATTTTATCCTGAAGTATTTCTTCAAAAGCCTGTGTATGTTGAATTTTTAAAGAAATGAGTTTCAGACTCCAACAGTTTGTTTTAATATATATTTAAAAGCAGTTTTTTATGTGGTTATTTACTAATTCCCTTTATTCTTGATAATGTGCATAAAAAATAAGTCTGTAAAGAGTCAGACCACATAAAGTTTGTGGAATCTGGTGGGGTGCACCAAGTATTGTGCAAGAATTGAGGCTAAACAAGTAATATGCAAATATGCCCCAGTCTGCTCTACAGAGAATACCACCGCACAAAGCAGAAATAATCAATGATATCAATGCAACCACAGTGTTATGCCAAAGTTGTATCGCAGGAAAACTCATTCAAAAACCAATGCACGTCTACAGAAGATATACAAGCTCAATGGAACTTTCAGTAATATGTGGAAAGTACTAAAGGAAGACAAATGTGCATCAGTCATTGCATCTAATAAATGACAAATGTATGCAAACAATTACAGATATTGTCATAATATGTAGACAGACATATATAAATACAACCGTCAAAATTTGTGGAATCTGAAATAATCTGCAAAGTTTCTAATAAATAAATAATTAAGTAAGGTGAATGGCAATCACAGCCCCTTCACCATGGCTAGTAGTCACTAATAATGGGTGTAGGCATGTGTGGGGAACACAGGCAAATCACACACCTAAGGAACGAGAGTGTAATAAAAGATGTGAAGCAAAGGTGAAGGAAAGTGACACACAAAGAGTTATGATAGAATAGGAAGGTCAGAGAGAGAGGGACATGGGGCATTTTTTGGTGGGAATAGGCCTTCTTTTATGTTTTTTGGAGAATAGACTGAATGGAAAAGACTTGGAAAGTGGAGGATGGCAAAAGAGCAGGTATAACCAAATAAATGACAAGACATGACAGACAAAGGTTGGAAATACACATAAAGGAGAGATAAGGTACACAGACAGCACACATACAGACTATAAAACATTGGTTTATGTAAATTGACAACCAGCGAATTGATGCATACCAGACATGGTGCAACAGAAAAGTATATATGTACCAATGCACAAATTATTGCTGATATGTTGCAAACTGTGATTAAATGCAAGAGCACACAAGCAAAGGGCAGACTAGAACCTACAACCCTACATGCAAAAGGCAAGGAAATAAGCAAAGTGCCAAACAGCAGCACCACAACAAAATATTAATGTGGCTGTGTAGTAAACAAATACGTATAGACAACCAAAACACTGGAGAAATGAGATACATATATCAAAGACATATGCTATGCCAAAGGCAATACAGATGAGTTGTCGTGTATACAACACATATGAGTGACATGCAATGGCATAACATAATCCAAATAAAAAGAAGGTTTGTCACACATACCCACGCCAATGATATGGAATACGAAGTAAACAGTGACACATATATGATTAATGAAAGTTGGGGAATGCAAGCCTGTGCATAGGCAGGAAGCATAAAAATCTCTGGGTAATGTTTACACATAAGTACAACACGAACAATGATGGATTAAACTCAGTTGCCACCATCTTGTTTGCATATGCCTTGCATATGTATGATATACATCATGGTGGCATAAGTTAATATTATATCAGTACACCTACATAACAATAATGATACCATACAGAAAGGTAAACATACATTTGACATATGCCATGTGCATGTGAAGCATGTACGCCAAAGCTATGTGGTGGAAGGGAGATAGATAACACAGGCCCACATCACTGACGAAATAACAACAGAGAAAGTAGACACAGAATAAAGCAGGACAACCATAGCTAAGGAGATACAGTGCACATGCCTGCATCTATAGCAGAAGTTAGACTGCAAATCCTCACAAGGGCCATTGGAGCAAATGGCCAAAATCTGACATGTGGTCATAGTCCATTAGGGATAGCTATAAACATGTCTGTGAACAAATTACACAAACAACAACAGTAATGTGCAATAGTTAAACAACACAATAGTTCTATCACATACACATAAAATAACAGGTGGCAACATAATATGATAGGTGGCAGGGTCACCATTATTGATATAATTATCATTATACATGTGTAGGACTGAGCAAAGGATAGCCCTGCATACATAAGCACAACACAGAAAAATAGAATCAGTGCATGTGACCAGTCAAATGTTACAAAGGTGGTTTGAGTGTCAATTATATGACAGCCATGTTATCTATATCCCTGTAAATCAGTGCATATGTACTACAAATGTATAAACATTAGGACATTTATGTAAATCAGTATATACATGTCCTAATCTAAGCTATTATCAAAAAGATCAACCGGATGCAGACAAATAAGGGAATCATGAATGATGCTAAACAAATCATCACCTTTGTATATTCACTAATGGACTGGTGAATGTCAACACAGTATTTCAAGGATACATGTTCATTTGTACCAGATACAGTACTGTGATACAACATAGCACAACATTTTCCAGTACATGTGACACACAAGGTCATTGTGCCACTGGAACAGCATGGCCCAAGAATGTTACATACATTACAAAATCAAGGACATGTCATGTTGTTGAATAGACATAAGACAGTAAAAACAACAATACCTGAGAGTCTGTCTGCAATGCATGTATGCTTGTAGGTCAGTACTCAATATGACAGCTATAGGCAGATAATATAACAACCCATCTGCATCCATATATTTGCCACAGTGGTCAGAATATTATGCTCCACAAACAAGGTTAACAATGGTTTACAATTTGTTATCAACTTAATTAATTTAGCCTAGAGATACTAATGGATATTCTTAATTCCAAAACTCCAACCATACATTTCCTTTATGATCTGCAACTACTTCTTTTTTATCAGAGAAAGCACAAAATATAGATAAAATAGGATGAGTCTCTCCAAAATGCATGTTATGTTGAATCTTGGATCTAGTACCATATGCAAAAACATCAAAAACTGATAAAAGAGGTAGTCTTGCAAACATCCAATAAAATGTATGTCAGCCATAGATAAACTAAGGAAACAGCATGCATTAACAATAAGTATTATTCCCCCAAAACAATACCTCCATGAAAGCTAAACTCCTAGAGCTTAAACATGAATTTAGATTTAAAAAATGAGTAGTAATAATAATAAGTGATAAAGTGAAAATACATCTCCATGTAGACAGTCAAACAATGCAGTATGAGTCAACTCCATTGTCTCAGAAAGATGAAGGTCATGATCATGACCCACAAGATGCAAGTTTGGTTTGCAGCTCGGGCATGTGTAAGAAAATGCATGTGGAGGATGAGTGTGCTTGTTGTGGAATAAAAGGCTGTGATAAGGCCATCCAATGCCACAGGTTTTCAG
The DNA here is from genome assembly GCF_019279795.1 of Protopterus annectens. Classification (NCBI taxonomy): domain Eukaryota; kingdom Metazoa; phylum Chordata; order Ceratodontiformes; family Protopteridae; genus Protopterus; species Protopterus annectens. Next base: position 313,441,973 of record NC_056730.1, read on the forward strand.
AAGAAGGGTTTCATTGAAAAGGATGGTATGTGGAGAGTACTTGACCATAAGCCACTGCAGCAGTAGCTCTGGTTGGATGGGGAGAGAAAACTGTTGTTGATGTAGTGATGGAGATGACTTATCCCCTCAGCCAGGAGAGGGCTTAAGCCCTATTCAATATGCTTTCATTGCTTAGATACTGTCAAGAGCCAAACCACCTTTATTGCTACCTGAAAGTCCATCTTGATATCCCACTGCATTTCACTGCCCATGGTAAAACTTGACAAATTTTATTTGGACTGCCATGAACAGTGCAACGGAGGCTGACATTCATGCACGTTCATCAGCAGTCTGGACAGTCATGAGTCAAGAAAATCAAGTTGTCACACTCCTATATGTGTGGCATAATGTGTAAATGTATTGAGCTTAAATTAACTGTACAGTTGAAGCAGGCATCGAAATTTGTTCACAGCTCATTTTATTGAGGGAGGTTATACTAAATCTTGACAGTCATTCTGGTGTATGAATGTGTTGATGTGGGAAACTCAAGTAAGGTCAGTGTTGACTAACAGTGACAGACAGATAAGTCATTTGAAATGCCGTCAATATTAATTGTGTGCACTGTGTGAATAATGAAAAAATTTCTTCTATTCCCTGTATCTTTTCTCAGTTCCCATGTCAAAAAGTCCTAATATTGTGAGACATGCATGATTGTACTGATGTGGCAAGGATATGTGAGAATGCTGAATGTATCAATGTAATGCAGTAGTAATTCTGCTCATTGCTAGATATGGTCCGTGATTCTTTTCTTGTTTCTTCAAGTCGTTATTCCAAAATATTGTGTGATTCTGCTGATAAATATTGTCTTTTGCATTTGCAAGTCACTTGACACCATGAAATGGACTTTGACTACTAAAGGAAATAAGTGAACTTTTAGTTTTGGCTGCCTTATGTAGTGCAAACCAGCCTGGTGGCATTGTATGATCAATAGCACTCTAGATAGCACTTAGTAAAGAAAATACGCCTGACAAGTAACTTTCTCTGTGGTACAAGATATAAGAACAGTGAGCTTAGAGAAAAAGGAGAGCTAATACATGGTTTAAATACACTTAAATGATAATTTTACAGATTCTGTTCTGAATACATATGTAATCATATTTGTGATAATATTCTGCTGTTGTTTAAAAATCAAATATTGTCAGCATTGTTGACAAGTAGTGAGCTGCTGTGTGTCCACTTTCACATTATATGTCTTTACTGACAAGTCCAATAATGTGTTCCACAAGTACATGTCTGATGTTGCAATGAAATATGAGACAGAAGAATGTGTCACTTATATGCACTTCTTGCTCTGGCTATTGCTACATAAACCCATTGGTTGCATTTTAAATTGCTGTCAGCTTTTTTCTCTATCATATATATTTTTGTTCTAATGCTTTTCCATTTGCTATCCATTCAGTAGCATACAAAAATGGTTCACTGCCTAAGGAAAAAAGTGAAAATTTTAGTTTACGCTGCCTTATTTAGAGCAGATATGCCTGGCATTGGTGCATAAGCCCCATCACCATAAATTGTACTTAGTGCAGGGAATGCACCTGACAGGCGTCCACTTCTGTGGCATAAGGTGTAAATGAAGTGAATTGAGTGAAATAAGTCACAGAGACATTCTATGCCAAGATCATGTTGCACTTAATCTCTATATATGTAATGTGTTTTTAATCACTTTTAATCTGCAATTACTCTCCACTTGGCACTGCACAAACACAGTTCACTACCTAAGAAAACAAGTGAAAAAAATAGTTTTGACTGCCTTATGTAGTACAAACACACCTGGCAAACCTGAACTTTCCTCAGCATTCTGGACAATACTGAGTAGATAAATTGTGCCTATTACATACATATCTGTGATAAAGAACACGGCTGATTAAGGGTTTGAATACTAACTAAAATATACTTTTACAAAGGATGTAAGAATTCCATTTCTCACAATATTTTATATAGGACAGTGACACTAAAGACAAATGATAAAGTTAAACATGTTTCTTGATAGCAGTTTATCAGTAATGCTTGCATAGGTAAAATTTTATATTTAGCATATATCATTAAAGTTTCACACATAACACCAAGCTAATTTGTGCCCAGTTTCCTATATATGACAATTATGATATTTAATGTAAAATTTACTTACATATGTATGATGGGCACAACACTTTACTATAATCATTATGACTCATCACATATCCTAACTATGTGTTTAAGACAGTTATGTCATGGGAAGTATGTATGTAACATACCCCAACCTCTATTGCTCAGCTCTTTCAACTGCATCAATCTGAAATATATTTATGAACAGAAATATTGACTTTTACAGATGAATGCATTCCCAGAACTCACATCATACACATACAGGCTTCTCTGAAGTGTATATTTATTCATTCTGAAATTAATATATGTCTACTTTCCATGCTTGAACAGTAATTCTCCTGTGACAATGCAACTAATAAGCTAAGTTTCAATTTTTTCATGCTTTATCCCATGGATTTGAATCCCAAATGGTACAACAATATTCTAAAATTGTGTAAGCCCCAACATCACAATATATCACAATTCAACCTCTGTCTCCTTCAAAACTGCAAGGATTAAAAATCATGCCATTAAGCATTCCATTGTTGAACATTGGAACCTGACTAAATAGGTTGAGCATCACACATGGCAAAGCTCAATGTCATGTTTCACACCTCTACTGCTATGTGATCTAACTAGTGCCAATGTGTCTGCTAAGGAATTCATCTGCCCTCACTTGTGTAAATGCAGATGGCAAGGCTGTGTGCTTTTGTGCATAACCAGTTACCTGCAAGATCTGAATTGGTCACCAATTCAGACAGATTTTTGTTAGCCTGACTTTTGCAGACATGACTCATGAGGGAGAGAATGGTGCTAAATTTAGAGCACAGTGGCAGGGTTTTGAAGGGTCCAGGATATTTGTGGAACTATTCATGAAGAGCTACAGCTGCAGGCTAATGCAGGGGGACGATGTCATGTCTCAGTATAAGGCTGAGGCTTGGAATACATTAGCCAAGGCTGTCATCAGTGCAACAGGCATTCCACTCACTGGGGCACAATGTCTTCACCACTATAATAACCTTAAGAAGCACAAGTAGGACCTCCTAAGGTAATGGGAGACTGAATTTAGGACTACAAATACAGCTTAGCTTTGTAAGTATACTGACCCATAACCTGTCTATGATATGGCATTAATGGTCTAGCCAACCAGTGCAAGTACTCATTATGCTTTCATATATATTTCTTTTCCTTTTGCACTGTACAGCTGCAGAAGAAATATTTGCAAACCATAACATATACCAGGAGAGATTAACTCATCTCAGAGAGGCATGGGGTAATTATGACTCAGGTCAAAATTCAAGCCAGAAATTTCTTTTCATTCCTCAGTCACTTGCATCTTCAGAAGGCATCCCTTAACCTTCATCTCAAACATGCATGCCTTCCCCAGTGACTCTTGCTGCATGCATTAGGCAATAAGAACAGCAGCTTTGTGAGTTCAATACCCAGAAGCAGCAATTAATTTTATTACTGGATAAGTATTCATCCACGGTGGTGCAGCGGTAGCGTTGTTGCCTCACAGCAAGAGGTTCTCCCGTTTGATTCTCAGCTAGTGTGCGGAGAGTGCCTTCTGTGTGGAGTCTGCATGTCCTCCCCATGGGTCAAGTGGCATTCCAAAAGACATGCCTGAATGGGTGTGCCTTCGTTGAAGGTTGGGCGTCGAGCTGGCAACTCGGCACCGTGAAAATCTACTGCCAATCATTAGCAGAGTGGAGTTCCGCTGTGGCAACCCCTAACCGGGAAAAGTCGAAAGACAACAACAACAAGAACTGGATAAGTATTCATAAAATATTGACCACAATAATATAGGTTCATAGGTTCATAGGTTGGTACTAGGCTATTAGCCTTAGGACCAATACAAGCCTAGCCATAACAATTCCCTGGATATTTCTTCCCACAATATTCACTTCCCTGGACCTCTGTCTAGCAGGGTGAGTGATGTGATCCCTGGGGTGAATTTCCTATCTCCCATCCAATCATTAAGGTTCCTTTTGAAGAGGGCCAAGGAGCCACTCTGCTTGACATGTATGGGCAGTCTATTCCAGAGTATGGGGAGTCTCTGGGTCAGGAACCTATCTCTCCAGCATGTTTTGCTCATTGTGATGACAAGATTTAGATCCCTGGAGCGTGTGGCTCTGAGGGATTGGGATTTCTTTAAATGGAGCATGTCCAACAGCTCAGGGTTTGACATGGCCTTGTATGTTAAGCAGAGATCATGTCTGAGTAGACAATATGCCACAGAGTATAGCTGGAGATTTTTTAGATGGTCTGCATAGGGCATCTGCTTTAGGTCTGTGATTCTTTTAGTGAGGTATCTCTGAGGCCTTTCCAGCTGTTGCAGATGTCTTGTGAGGTACATACCAACCAGGGCACTGTACTCTATAATGGGTCTAATGAGGGATGAGTACAGTGGGACAATGACTTCCTTTTTTCTGTATGAAAAGCCCTTAGTGATGAGGTGTGTCACATAGAAAGATTTCCTGAATGTTGTGGTGATATGGTTATCGAAGGTGAGACCACTGTCCACCTGTGTCCCTAAGTCTCTCATCACACTTTTGGTGTTTAGTGTACTGCCACCTATATGGTAATTCATGGGTACATGTTTTTTTCCCCAAAGGAGATAACTATACATTTCTTGGCATTAAGCTTGAGCCCATGGCTCTGGCACCAAGCATCTGTTTCTGTAAGGCCCTTTTGTAGAATATCCACATTATTTGGGGATTCAATAATGGCTCCCAGTTTGCAGTCATCTGTGAACTTTGTTAGCCAGAGTCCCTTAGTGTTGGCCTGTACTTCAGAGACGTAGATGCCAAACAAGAGTGGTCCCAGGACTGAACCCTGAGGTACTCCACTTGTCACCTGTCTGGAGCTGGATTTGGAGTCGGCTACTTTTACAGTCTGGGTTCTGTCAGTAAGCCAGTTGGTAACCCATCGAGTGATATACAGATTTATGCCCAGCTTAGTAAGTTTATCTATGATTCCAGAGTGGGGGATGGTGTGAAAGGCCTTGGTGAGGTCCAGATAAGCTGTGTGGACCACCTTACCCTCGTCCACAGCTCTGGAGACTGATTCGAAGAAGTCAATCAGGTTCAGGAGACAAGATCGGCCTTTCACAAACCCAAACTGGGTAGGGTCCAGTGTTTGAAAGTTGCCAATGTCTTTGTTTATAAGTTCCATGATAATGCGTTCCATGCCCTTGCAGATAAGGCTCTTCATACTGATGGGACGGTAGTCCCCAGGATCCAAGGTGGATCCCCCCTTGTGTATTGAGATAACTTTTGCTGTGCGTCACTCAGTGGGCACGAAGCCTGAAGTGAGGCTATGATTAAACATGACACTTAGGTGAGGTGCCAGTTCATTTTGTAGTTCATGTAGTACACAGCCTAGGATGTCATCTGGTCCCATAGATGCTGTATTCTTAGCTTTGGAGAGTGCAGTTTCTACATGTGTGGCCGTGATTACTGGAATTTGGCAATCTTTTGGTATTGAGATGGGCGCTTTAGGGGGTGAGAGGGGAGTGAAGTTGGCACTAAATCGATCTGCCAGGATATTGGCAATATCCTTGGGATCAGTATATTTAATGGCATTCTGTTGTAGCTCAGTGCAGATCTGAGCATTGCCATTTAGATTATTGACATAACTATAGAATGCCTTGTGGTTGTCTTTGGAATCTTTAGCAGTTTTATTTTCGTAACTAGCTTTGGAGGATTTTATGAGGGATCTCAGCTTCTTACTGAGGCTGGTAAGGGAGTTTTTTGCATCCTGGGATTTTCCTCTTCTGCATCAGTTCCTTCTGTTGTATAGTTTGTTTATGGCAGGGGACCACCAGATTGGCTTCCTTTTTTTGGAGGAGAGCATCTTGGTTCTATTTGGGAAGGCACGATTCATGCACGAGTGGATGTGATTGTACAGTCCCTTAGTGTAGGATTCAGCAGTCAAACTTTTAGCTCCCATCTGCATGGGTGTCACGAAGTTTGTCACCTCTGACTTGAGTAGCATGAAGTTGGCTTTGCAGAAGTTTTTTTGGAGGTATCCTTACTGGGGGTGGGAGTGGGATGTGGATGTCAAGGGTGATTAGCTTATGGTCAGACTTGACCAATGAGGGGGTGACCACTGGTGTGGAGCATCTATCTCCCATGTTGGTAATGACCAGGTCTAGGTTTCTTATTTTAGAAATAATTCAGTTATGGTAATTGCATTTATTATATTTGAATACATACTTCCTATCTGCATAGGGAAACAAAGGCTGCTCTTTGTTATATCTTAGCAGTGAGCTTTGTTTATTTTATAACACATTAATACATTTGTGTCATTTATGGACATGGCAGGGGTGTGCAATAGTAAATTATCATACTTGTTTATGTATTGCCAAACAAAGTTTATTCAAAAAGTATAGTACTGTGACATGCCAGTTATCTAATTATCATTTTTGCCTCCACCACTATCTCTCTTTTTATTTATTTATTTTTGGTGGTTATAATTTATTAACAATCTGCTGTTTACATGCCTTACTGCTAAAAAATAAATGACTGATTTCACAGACAGCTAGACCATCTACTGCATCTCAGCCTGCCATACCTGCACAGATGCCAAGGACTTCAGGTTCACAAGCTCTTAGTGTTGCCTCCACAAACCCTGCCCTAATTGTTCCAACTTTATCAGGTAAATCTGTTCTGGCAGTTGGTGAAGTAGTACCCTCAGCACCAGTGGAGGTGGCAGTTTTGTCACCCAGCAGAAGCTGATAGTGCTGGTGGGAGATATCATGAGGATGGGCCATGGTGCATGTATCAGCAGCATTGATAAGGTCCTGCATCAGATTTCAATATGATGCCATGTCCAGCACTGACCCAGTGAGTTGCTGTAGGAGACAGTGATGACAGTTCTGAGGGTGAGGATTTGATTCTTTCTGTTCTGAAGCTAGACACAGTTGTGCTTCTGATGTCCTCTACCTATCCTCAGTCATGGTGTACACTTTTGTCTCCATCACTATCCCAGTCTATTTTAAATATCCTGTATGTCTGTGCATGCTTCCTAGCCTATCCTACATACCTGCCCCTCTCAGTTCTAAGCACTTTTCCCAACATTCCTCTCTCTCCCTAAATAATAAGAAAAATTAGGCACCCGTCCCACAAAAAATACACCCCATACATAGCTCTCTACTTTGCCTATGTGTCATCTTGACACACTTGACTTGGTCCAATTCACAAGACAGCATTATTCTATTGTTGCTGTCACCCATCACTGGTGTGGTGACTCTCCAAAGTCATGTAATTGTGTGTACAAATGTACATTTATGATGTGAAGAAGTGGATAGCAGTGGTGCTCCCCACCACCCTCCTGCATATTCCTGTAGTCTTTCCCTTGTGCCCTACCATCTACTTGACAATCCCATTTTCACCGCAATCCTATCCAACTCTTTTCACATGTTTAATTTGGTCAAAAAATAGATTTGCACACATGGACAGAACAGGCTTGTGGAAAAGCCTTCACTTTATATCCTCAGTATTTGCACAGAGGTTGGCATAGAGCAGCAATGGTGATTGATGGTGAACACTGTTTAACTTCTTATTGCAAATGCAGATGATTTCAATTTAATCCACAATGGACAGGTTACTTTCACATAAATTTGCGTGAAACTGTTAATGTAGCAGTTCTTTAGCTGCTAAATTGAGCGAAGTAGGAGTTCCTGTGTGGCTTACTTAGATAATTATTGTGTTTATAGACTATTTTGTATAGTGTCATGGGTTCAATTACAGCAGTAAGACAATGTATTAATTCTTGACATTTCATATTACTTTCACCTATTTAACTTCAAATGTCTATATTTCTCTACATATACAATATTTCATTAGCATACCCTTTGAAGAGTGAAGGAAGACATCTTTTGCCATGACATTACAATAACAACAGGGAATGTTAGTAAGCCAAGCTTACCCTGCTTATGTCATCCTGTCAATAGTACTCTTTGACCTCTTATTTCTCCCTACAGCAAGAACTTTATTGTATATGACAGATTAATGATGATCTAATAAGTACGACTAACACCATATAGATGTTCCTACGTGCCCCACAAAATATATTGTTATTAATCCTCTGTACATCTGTCTCTATTTTTCTCTGTTCACCCCTTCTGCTTGAGTAAGTTGTCACTGTGCTTCACTTGTGTTATTTAAATGTTGTGAAGTAGTAAATCTTTTGTGGCATGATGAGATAATACTCACATGTATAGACAGATTTTTTTTACTACATTCAAGGGTTCTAATCCAGCCATTATCTAAGTGTTACTTACTGTTTTGGGGGGTCTATTTTATATATTCAAATGCTTAATTGTTCGTATCACTAAAGATCAAATTTTAGTGATCGAACAATTAAATGTTCAAATATATTAAAAATAAATATTTACAAAAAAAAAGTAAAGGGTGTAAGCAGGGGGGCAAGCTGCCCTGCACCCTCACACCCCCCACTACTTAAATATACTAACTACGAGATCGCACTTCAGTGTGCTACAGTGTGGAAATGGAAAATTTCCCATTTCCTACACTGTAGCGCAATCTTGGAGTTGGTATATTTAAGTAGCGGGGGCGGGGGGTGCAGGGGGGCTTGCCCCCTGCTTACACCCTTCACTTTATTTTTTTGTTATTGCTTTTTTTTTTAATTTTTAAAATATTCAAACATTTAAATGTCCAATCACTAAAGTTTGATCTTTAGTGATTCAAACATTTAAATGTTCGAATATATAACATAGACCTGTTTTTTGTGCACTATTTGATGTCTACTTGTTGGCTAAATAATGTTATGATCCATCATTATTCTTCCTCTGTCATAAGCTACTTTGTCCCTTCCTCCATGTCATCCTGTCAATGTATCTCCTCCCTTCTTTATAATTCTTCCGCCTGTATTTGTACAATGTCTGGTGCAGGGTAACAAATGCAACTCAGGCTAAATGCAAGTGCACAGCTTATGGCAATATCTTGTGACTTTATGGCCTATATCTACATTACTTTGTCATGCTTCATGCCACTGTGCTTAGCTATATATATATTAAGTTAAATGTGCTTTTCAACAAGCTAAATAGTTAGATTTACAGATTACAGTGGTCAATAAGATAAGGAAGATAAATACATGCATTCACATTTGCTGAAATCTGATGTCAAATATGAACAGTATGACTTCTGCCTTTTTAATTTCTCCAAATCTTTTAGGTTTCTAATACCTTGACGAGAATGCACCCCATTCCTAAGTCAAAGTACGGTTAAAGTTCATGAAATTAATATTGTTTCAATCTTTCATGTCAGCCAAATGTGCTCATTGCAGCACCTGCAATTCTGCCCAGTAATGATCCTCCTGCAATTTATATGGGGTTACATGTATTGGTAACATATGTAAATATGATTGTAGATTCTTTTTCATAAGACCCATTGCTCCTACTACTATTGAAACTGTCTGGGTATCTTTCTTCCACATTACCCTCATTTCTGCCTACAGACCCTGATATTTTATGACTTTGTCATGGACCACTATATCCGGTTTTCTAGCATCTGTCTTTTCACCTGTTGGTAATGGGTGATCCCATGTGATGTAAACTTCATCATTTACTGTGATGCTTTGTGGCTCATGTTTCCATTGTCTTTCAGCCACTTCAATACCATAATGTTTGCACAATCCACAGTGCAACAGTCTAGCCACATTATTATGCCTTTCAGTATACAATCCTTCTGCCATTAGTATGTCACAATCAGCAATGAGGTGTGCGACTGCTTCCAGTTCTGTTTTATAAAACCTACATCTGTCTGTTTCTCCCACATGTTCAATGGTCTTTGTAAACCAGCATGTATATAGCTCTCTGTCTTGGGCTGCTAATATTAACCTTTCATCTCTCGGTTTGAATTTGCCTCCTCTTAACCATTTTTGCATTCATTCCTGATCAAAATGAGGTTCTTCCAGAAGCTTTCTATACTTGCAAATATATTTATGCATTTTCCACATTTCTTGCCTTCTCATCTGGTCCTTCACCATATATTCTTTCTTTTGTTTTTTGGCACATTCAGTTGCTGCCTGATTTTTATCTACTTCTGGTTTGATTTCCATTCCTGCTTGATGCCGATATGCTTCTGCTAGATTAAGCAGAGAAGTCATTTTAGATTTATTCTCCTCATGTTTCAAAACTTTCATTGCGTTTGGGTCTTGTGAGTTCGGCAGATATGTGTGGAGTCCCACAATTGCAGATCTATACATGTAATCAGTTTCAAGGAGACCCATTCCCTCCTTTGGAATGGGGAAAATATAATCTTGGCATTCAATGATTTTTATAAATCATTTAGTGAGCATGAATCAGCCTCCTTGCTCCTATCTAATCTATCCAACACATTTTGGGGCCAGTCTTCTTCTTCTTCCTTTGGCTTTTCCTGGTTAGGGGTCACCACAGCGGATCACCTGTCCTCTCATGACTGGCAGTGGAGTTTTACAGTGTTGAGTTGCCAGCCCGGCACCCAACCTTCCACAGAAGGCACACACACACACACACACACACACACACACACACACACACACACACACACACACACACACACACACACACACACACACACACACACTCACACCTAGGGCCAATTTAGAGTGTCCAATCCACATGCAGCATGTCTTTGGGATGTGGGAGGAAACTGGAGCACTCAGAGGAAACCCACACGACCACATGGAGGACATGCAGACTCCACACAGAAGGTACCCCAGCCGATGATTGAACCAGAGAACCTCTTGCTGTGAGGCGACAATGCTAACCACTGCACCACCATGGGGCCAGTCATTCACTCCAAAATTGTAAGTTAGGACAGGAAGAGCAAATTGGTTTACAGCTTGGATTTTGTTCCTAGATGTCAGCGCTGTTTTCAGGATTAATTTAAGTCTACTAAAGTATTCCTTACTAAGGTTTATTCACATCTGTTCATGTTGTATTGTTGATACTTCAATTCCCAAATATTTATATACTCTCTCTTGCCCAAGTTCTTTTGTATCACATTCTTGTTCCAAACTTATGTTTTCCTGATACTGCAGTTTTCCTGCTTTTGCACATTTATCAAGACCAAATGACATTCTTGTATCATCTGAAAAAGTTTTGCCAACTTTCAGTTGTGCTTTGTTCCTCATCTGATGAGCTATGCAATTTTAAATCATCGACAAAGAGAAGATCAGAAATCTTTTCACTTTGTTGTTTTCTAGGAGCCAAATTATAGCCATGGCCTAAGCTGTTAAGTATACATCTTAATGGGTTAAAGGCAAGGCAGAACAGCAGGGGTTACAGAGAGACACCCTGGAATATCTCCCTTTGAATTTTTATCCCTGGAATAATCATTTTTCCTTTATCGTGATTCAATAGCAAAGTGGTCTGCCACTATTTCATGGTCACTATAACATAGTCAGTCAGTATAGGGTGTATCTTATACATTTTTAAGCACCCTTTTATCCATGAATGTGGGATACTATCAAACACTTTTTTGTAGTCAATCCATGCCAGAGTGAGATTCTTTCCCTTTTTAAAGTTCTCCACCATGATTTTGTTTAACAACAAATGACCCTTTGTTCCATATGACTTGCTTTTATAGCCCTTTTGTTCTACTGCCATAATTGAGTTTTCTACTAAATGACTGTAAACTCTGTCAACATCAATTCCTGTGTATAGTTTATTCGTTGTCAGAAGGCAAGATATTGGTCTACAATTTTTAGGGTAGCTTGCAGTTTCATTCAAGTAGGAGCATAGTTTTCCGGTTGTTAGCCAGGTTGGTGTCTGTTTGGGGTGCGCATATAAATAGTCCTTACTCATGGCTAAATATTTGTGCAAAGATGTTAATACTTTTAACCAAAACAGAATTCAGAAGTCTATGTTAAAACAAGTATAACATACTCAGTAGACTCAGTAGATTCAGATGATAAAACTGGTTTATTAAAAGTAAGCGCTTTCGAAGTGAACTACACTCCTTTATCAGACAAAGAAATTAAAAAAAAACACACCATGTTTAAATACTCAACAAAACCAATTAACCAATTAAGCAAAACAGTCTTATTTAAAGTGGTATACCTAACAGGCATATACTCCGTTTTCATTTTAAGCTTCTGGACTTCAGAACTGGTTTTAAAAGGACATGGTAATTTAATCCAAGTCCCCTATGTGCTCTAAGTCTCAGAATCCATTGCAGCTCTATATTTTCAGTCTTATTATAAAGATCACCTTTTCTATGACTCTCAGGGACAACATATAAAACTTGAAACAAAAAAGTATGTTGTGCACCAGCTTATAATGTGTGTTTGGCTAGTGCACTATAGTCATGCCCCTTTCTAGTAGAGTAGTAATGGTCCCTTATTCTCTCTTTAAGGTGCCTATTAGTCTTGCCCACATAGGATTTAAAGCACAGTTGACAATGAGCCACATATACTACATTTTGTGTATTACAATCAACTGGCACTCTTAATTTCCATAAGTGCCCTGTTTCTGGATGTTTAAAAATCTAGATTCATCTATAAAAGAACAATATGTAAATTTCTGGCACTTATGAGTACCCAATGTAGTTATATCAGGAATGTTGTGCAATCTAGGGTAACATAACTGTTATTTTAAATTTCTTTTATTTTTATATATAAATCTAGGTTTGCTCTCTGAGAAACGTAAAGATGACAAAGTAACTGTAAAATGCATGGAAAACATACCAGTTATTTTGTCATATACCACAGATATAGAAAAAGGAAAGGAAGTTTTTCGTAAAAACTGGTATATTCTCCACACTGACAATAAGTTATGTGAGATTGTGGGTAACAAACCTAGACTAAGCCTTGGCTCACCTAGTTTTGTTGCTGTAAGTTTGGGTGTTTGGTGAAACAGTCACTTTTTGGGGACTACTTTACTTTTAACCAAATGTTAGGTACTGCATCTGGGCCTGGGGTTTTCCATTTAGAGGGTTTTCTTAGCTTTGTTTCAATTTCTCTGGCTGTTACTTCATCCCATTTTATATCTAGCATCTTTATACTTCCTATGTGGCGTGCTTAGAAAATATGAAGGTTTCTTTTGTATTGCTCCAAAGGTTCAAATCCAGATGGAAGAAAAAATGTTTCAGAATGTTTAGGCTGACTCCTGTGTCTGTAAATGTTGGCTGCACTTTTACTTAACACATCAATATCCTGTGGTTATATTAATGTGCCTGCTCTCTCTCTCTCTTGTGAGGCTTATCTTATAAAGGTCTTCTTCTTCTCTTTCAGCTGTTCCTGTTAGGGGGTCACCACAGTGGATCATCTGTTTCCATTTCTTCCTGTCCTCTGCATCTTGCTCTGTCACACCAACCACCTGCATGTCCTCTCTCACCACATCCATAAACCTTATCTTAGGCCTTCCTCTTTTCCTCTTACCTAGCAGCTCCATCCTTAGCATCATTTTCCCAATATACCCAGCATCCCGACTCAGCACATGTCCAAACCAACGCAATCTCTCCTCTCTGACTTTGTCTCCACAGCGTCCAACCTGAGCTGACCCTCTAATATACTGATTCCTAATCTTGTCCATCCTTTTCACACCCAGTGCAAATCTTAACATCTTTAACTCTGCCACTTCCAGCTCTGACTCCTGCCGTTTTGTCAATGCCACCATCTCCAACTCAAACAACATAGCTGGTCTCACTACCCTCTTGTAGACCTTCCCTTTCACTCTTACTGGTACCTGTCACAAATCACTCCTGACACTCTTCTCCACCCATTCCACCCTGTCTGTACTCTCTTCTTCACCTCTCTTCCACACTCACCATTACTGTGAACTGTTGATCCCAAGTACTTAAACTCATCCACCTTTGCCAACTCTACTACCTACATCCTCACCATTCTTCTATCCTCCTTCTCATTCACACACATATATTCTGTCTTAGTCCTGCTGACCTTCATTCCTCTCCTCTCTAGAGTATATCTCCACCTCTCCAGGGTCTCCTCAACTTGGTCCCTACTCTCACTACAGATCACAATGTCATCTGCAAACATCATAGTCCATGGGGCCCCCTGTCTGATCTCGTCTGTCAACCTGTCCATCACCTTTGCAAATAAGAAAGGGCTCAAAGCTGATCCTTGATGTAATCCCACCTCCACCTTAAACGCATTTGTCACTCTCACTGGAGACCTCACCACTGTCACACTACCCTCGTACATATCCTGTACCACTCTTACATACTTCTCTGCCACTCCTGACTTCCTCATACAATACCACAACTCCTCTCTAGGCACCCTATCATATGCTTTCTCCAAGTCCACAAAGACACAATGTAACTCCTTTTGACCTTCTCTATATTTCTCCATCAACACTCTCAGAGCAAACATTGCATCTGTAGTGCTCTTTCCCACCATGAAACCATACTACTGATCACTAATCATCACATCCCTTTTCAACCTAGCTTCCACTACTATTTCCCATAACAGTGACTGATCAGTTTTATCCCTCTGTAGTTACTACAGCTCTGCACATCACCCTTATTCTTACAAATAGGTACCAAAACACTTTTTCTTCACTCCTCAGGCATCCTCTGACTTTCCAAGATCTCATTAAACAATCTGGTTAAAAACTCCACTGTTATTTCTCCTAAGCACCTCCATGCTTCCACTGGTATGTCATCTGGACTAACAGCCTTTCCATTCTTCATCCTCTTCATAGCTGTCCTTACTTCCTCCTTGCTAATCTGTTTCACTTCTTGATTCGCTATCCCCACATCATCCAACCTTCTCTCTCTCTCTCATTCTCTTCATTCATCAGCTATCAGAGTACTCTTTCCATCTGCTCAACACACTCTCCTCACTTGTGAGTAGGTTTCTCTCACTATCCTTTATCACCCTTACCTGCTGCACATCTTTCCCAACTCAGTCCCTCTGTCTAGCCAATTGGTACAGGTCCTTGTCTCTCTCCTTAGTGTTCAACCTTTCATACAACTCTCCATATGCCTTATACCTAGCCTTTGCCACCTCTCTCTTTGCCATGCTCCTCATCTCCTTATACTCCTGTCTACTTTCTTCATCTCACTGACAATCCCACTTCTTCACCAACCTCTTCCTTTGTATACTCTTCTGTACTTCCTCATTCCACCACCAGGTTTCCTTTACCTCCTTTGCCTGTCCAGATGTCACACCAAGCGCCTTTCTAGCTGTCTCCCTTACCATCTCTGCTGTAGTTACCCAGCTATTCGGTAACTCTTCACTGCCCCCCAGTGCCTGTTTTATCTCTTCCCTGAACTCCACCTCACAATCATCCTTTTTCAACTTCCACCATTTGATCCTTGATTCTGCTGTTGCACGTGTCTTCCTCTTCTTGATCACCAATGTCTTCCTACAGTCCACCATTCTATGCTGCCTAACTACACTTTCCCCTGTCACCATTTTACTGTCTCCAATCTCCTTCAGACTGACCCTCCTGCATAGGATATAATCCACCTGTATGCATCTTCCTCCACTCTTGTATGTCAGCCTATGCTCCTCCCTCTTCTTAAAATACATATTCACCACAGCCATGTCCATCCTTTTCGCAAAATGCACTACCATCTGACCTTCTGCATTCCTCTCCTTATCACCATACCTGCCCATCACTTCCTCATCCACTCTGTTCCCTTCACCAACATGTCCTTTGAAATCCACTCCAATCACCAGTCTCTCACCCTTTGGTACACTCACCACCACTTCATCCGACTCACTCCAAAATTTCTCTTTCTCATCCATCGCGCACCCATATAGGTCTTTGTGTGAAAGCCTGTAAAAAGCAAAGTAATTCCCATTCTATGTTAAGCACTTCAAGATATCATTACACATGTGCTAATACTTTGCTATCAGCAGTGCAATTCAGCTTAGCATAAAAAGAAAATTGCACAATTATTGCTTAAGGTTGTACAATGTTTATATGTCAGCGTTAATTTTGTCAGCAGGTGATTTTGATTTTAGAATGATGTTGACTCAGTTAATACAGTCAGTAAATATATGTCTGCTCTACAGTGCTACAGTGTTTACACTTGCAACTGTATTGCAAGTTTGATTAACCTATTCTCACATAATCCAATAATGTTACACTGTCCTATGTGTGATTTGCATGTTTGTCCTGACAATGCATAGTGCAAGTATAAGACAATACAAGTGTACAACCCTCACAACGTGAAGTTGCAGGAAAGTTTGATTGATAATCCACTGGTGTACAATAGTAAAGGTCTATGGCATCCCATAATGTGAAACATATCAATGTCCCTCACAAAAATGCACTGTACATGAAGGACAGTATCTAAATTTTAGTAGAGAAGTATGTAATTATAAGTGAGTCAAAGTGATTTTACATTGTGCTGTGCTCACATATATATTTGTTGCACAACCTGTGATGAACAGTACCATCTGTTCCAAACAATGGAATTTCAAGAAGCTGAAATGTGCTATTCTACATTATTAAAGTCAGTCTTTTCCTGTGCTGCTTGCATCTATTACAGTGATCTGTAGATCATGTTACTAGATAGGCTGAAGGTTCAATGCCTAACATGGGAAACATGTGTGTGTGTGTGTGTGTGTGTGTGTGTGTGTGTGTGTGTGTGTGTGTGTGTGTGTGTGTGTGTGTGTGTGTGTGTGCATGTGTGTGCCTGTGTGACAGTGTGTAACGCTTGCTGCTATATCCACATCTCCTGAGAAGAATACATATAACTCTTCACACAACTCCCTTATCCCAGTTTTACAGAAACATACTCTATGAAGTACACTGATGAGGTCATCCTGACAAAAGTTCACTGTCTCCCCTTAAGAGGCAGACTTTTCCTGTGGCACGCATTTCTTGCCGTATTCTCTAGAATGTGTATATAGAGAGATAGGAGGTTCAAATACAGCACTGCTTAACTTCTACAAATGTATATCAGACTGTAAACAAATTCAGGATTGATTTATACACATTTGGAGTGGCAAATATTACAACTCCAGATGGTTGTGAAAGTCATTTTACCATACACATCTCCTTGGCAATACACTGCTGATATTATCCTTTCATAGATGCTGTATGTCTCACTTGTATTCAGTATTCTGCTTTGGCACTAACTGCTGATAGTGTGCACTATAAATGGTGTAACTAGAAAGATATGTGGTTTGGGTCAATCCCTGCTAAAATAGTGGGACTGTGATTATTCTAACATAGTGTTAGTCACCTCACAACAACCTTTATGTACACTTCCACGTATAAGATGGATTTACAATGGCATAGTGTCATGGCATCCCCATGGAAAAAAATCTTTGGGGACATACAATGATGACATAATGATACAATAACTGCAGTATCTCACAACTGGAGTGTAAATTATCTGTGTTCTGTGACTTCAATAATGTGCTTTGTACATTGTGTAACTACTATGTCAGATGTTTGAGTCCAGCTGTGAGTGTGTCTTTCACCCTCATACTGTGTATACCACTCTTCAAATACATATATAATGTGTAGCTGTACAGCATTATTGTGCATTTAAAATGTTGTTTAGCATAAACAACCAGCTAATAAACAGTGGTGATATCATCCATTTAGCTGTACCTCAACCTGTCGTGTGGCACTTGTGATTCAAGCACTAAACCATAGTTTGTGATCTTAGGTAGCAAGTTCAAATCCAGCCATTTCTACATTGTGTCAGTCATACTGGAACTGTACATGTCACTAATACTGTTGTCCAACACATCTAATATGTACATGTGTAGATATTGATATCTCGTACAAAAAAACTCAGATAATTTCTCACGTAGTATTGCTTTTATTCAGAGTAATGATGACACGTGATTACATTTTCCTTATATAACATATGTAGGAAGCATTATTCTTGGCCACAACAGAATGAGATGACATTCTGTATGTTGTCTTAGTACAGCAATTACAAGCCCACGTATTCCTTGTAGCAATAACATGATATAATGTCTTGACATACTGATATATCTCACAATTGTAGTGACACTTCTATGATGGCGTATTAATTCTGAACAATATCATGTATTTTTCTGTTGTCAAATGTCCGTGTGTTCAACATCCACATTCGAGTCTATATTAAATATTCGAAGGTACAAAATCACGAGTACCTTTTAATCAACACCTAAGTGTCGAACGTCCTTTTGAGCGAACGATCACATCATCGATTTCTTTGCAAGGGAAAGAAATCAGTTGGCCATTATTTTAAATCTGCCCTTTTCCCTACTGTAGTGCGGTTTCAGAGCTAGTATATTTAGTTAGGCGTGGGTGTTGTGAGGTGTGGGGGGGTGAATCCTCCCACTTAATAGTGTTTGTTATATTGTGTTGTGAGTCGTTGGACTACAGATTACTTTCCCTTGGAAAGAAATTGATGATATGGATGTTCGGTGAAGAGGACATTTGACAATTAAGTGTTGATGAATGGGTATTCGGGATTGTGTAACTTTGAGGTTATAATATAGACCCTCCACATTCAGTGCCTGTTAGCATTGTTGGGCCTCATACTGCAATGCATGAATGGCATTCACCACACTTATAATGTGTCCATTTACAGTGGGAGAGGGATCAATCATCCCTTTTATCTGAAAGAGATTTTTACAGCTCATACATCTGATGTAATAAGATAGCATAGGAGGACTATCACATTTGTGTTAAGATTTCCACTGTGGTGCCTGTGGTTCATCTGCATGTCAGTAGTGTCACATAGCTTGCTATTCAATTCCCAAAAGGAAGACATTATATGGATGTAATGATGCTGCACAAACATCATTGTATCTAGTTATTCTTATCCATTTTTAATTAGGACAATGATATATATAGGTTCATAGGTTAGTACTAGGCTAACTGCCCTTGCAAGCCATTTTAAGCCAAGCCAATTATCCCCTGTGAGATTCAAACCCTGTACCTTGCATTTGTAATGCAAACACCTTAACCATTAGGCCACCCTCCCAACCCCATCACAGGCTGTGCTTGCATGGCAGTAAAATGGTTATTCAGGACATGTCATGCTGTGAGTTTTCTTGTGGCACATGCATTGAGTACTGGCTTGTATAGCATATCTCCACAGATAGACTGTGACTCAATTCTGAGACAGTGTGTGCACTACACAATGGAAAGAGCTTCCTTGTCAAAGAAGCATTGACATTGCACTGGTCACTGCTGTGTGGACAGTAACATGTGTAGTTCCTTTGCAAATTTCTGATTAAATCCATTTGTTCACATTATATTCATTACTCTTATCTTAATGCACACATTAAACTCAACTATTTGTGACAACCTCCATTTTTATGTAATGTTGCAAATGCAGTCAACCCAGAGGCCTGGAGCAAGCTTAGTATTATAAGCAGGGGCTTGAATCTGGTAACATTTGTCTGTCAGACAGCAGTGGCTAAAACACAGGCAATAGTTATGGCATAGTAATAGAAGCACATTTTCAGGCCTTGTCCTACAAGGGGGCATCAATACCCCTTTTGATAGGAAAGTGCTGTAAGCCCTTCACGGGTGTTTTTCATGACAAAATCAATATGCTTAGTTCTGTACTTTATGATATCTGTCCTGGCATATGTTCAGAAATGACATGACGTGAATGTTTATTATGTCCTTCATTGCACAGAGGCATTACCTACTTTCAAACGAATTATGCTCTGTATTTCATGTCTTAATCTAGACATTTCTTTATTACTGCTATTGTTTTTGTCACACTATACAGCTTAAAGGCAGATGACAGAATCCCTAAATGTTTCTTACAGTATGGCATGCAGCCAGGCCATCAGAAACTGGGAATAGCCCTGTCTAACTACACTTTCTCTTGTGTTGGTGCTGTTGAATTGCTGTTATGTTGCTGCTCCCTATAATTCCATGTGAGCATGCCCAGTATAACTTAGTCTGAGATGCTTGAAAATTAACAATGTAAAACATGAAGTCATGAAATGTCATGTGATCTGTGTGGTCATATGTCAGTTACTAAACCTAGAGTAATTGATAATAGTTTTCACTCTTACTCACAAACACTGGCTAATGTACAATGTATGTATTGTACCTGTGTACTATGTATGTATTCTGCCTATGTTCCAAATTTCAGCTGTACACCACAAATCTATTAATTACCTTTATTTTTAAATTAATATTTTCTTGTTTGTCCTCACCATTGTAACTGTTGATGTGCTGCATACCACTGTAAAAACATGTATATTGTAATTTTGTGTGTATACTAATCATGTCTAAATATTTACATGTATCTGTAATTTTTCTATGTGGACCTTTTCTCCCCGGGCCTCTGCTACTTCCGCGGTGGTGCAGTGGTAGCGTTGTTGCCTCACAGCAAGAGGCTCTCCCGTTCAATTCTCAGCTGAAGTGCGGGAAGTGCCTTCTGTTTGGAATCTGCATGTCCTCCCTGCAGTTGGGTGGGCATTCAAAAGACATGCCTAAATGGGTGTGCCTTCGTTGAAGGTTGGAATGCCGAGCTGGCACCTCGGCGTTCGTGAAAATCTACTGCCAATCATTAGTGGACCGGAGTTCCGCTGTGGTGACCCCTAACCGGGGAAAGATGAAAGACAACAACAACAACAACCTCTGCTGAAAAAGGGCATTTCCGGCTCAGTCAGACACCCCAGTTAACAAATGTAAAATAAAATAAAATAAAATAAAGATAGTTATGTATGTTGAGTATTATTATATTAAGATTTAGCATTTACATGAGAAGACAACACTTGCTTGTCTATTACATAGGTGTTAACCCCTTTCCTCTGGGTGTCACTGACATTTCTTTGAAATCATGTCCATTTGTGATGTACATGACATTACAGCTGTAAGCTGCATTTGTTCTTGTGCGTACATGCTGAGGTGGAGAATACAGCTGTGGTATCATCTTGCATACATAAATTCCCTATGTGTACATTTCATATGCAATAACTGTAGTCTGTACATTCATCCCATAATGCAGCTTCTGTCTTCTGTCCTTGCTATTACCTTGACTGATCATTTTATTAATGTTTATCACATTTTACCTCCCCTTTGTTACACTGCAGCCTCATAACCTTTTTTTATTTATCTGCATAACTCCAGTATTGTCATTGACATTTTAATTATTATTACATCAATATGGCATGATTTATGTTAGCATTTTTTGACACGTCCACACACTTGCCTGCAGTATATTACTGCACTTTACCCATTTCCTCTTCCCTACTGACTATTATGCAGTACAAACCATTATTCTTTGTATATGATTCCCCCATTTCACGTTCCCCTCTTTTAGAATACTATTTGTCCTTAATAGTTCCGTGCTATAGAACATGCTTGTATGGTAGCTTTGCTTACAAGTAAGCCGTTTTCTTTACTTTCTGTGATCGTACATGCAAGCACCTTTCCATGGCCATGAACACTATTGCTGGCCATGAAAAGGTGCGATGAGTAGAATGCTTATTTGATTAGTGCTGCTGTTTGTCATGCTCACACATTTATATCATGTAGTCTTAGCACAGCACCCACACAATTGCTAATGAATCCTAGGGATTGTTTTAAATATCTGTATGTTATCTGTATAACTTGTAACTTTAGTAGAGCTTTTCTCCTTGGGCTTCTGCCAAAAAGGGGGCATCTTTTTGCCCAAGTCATGCTAGCCCGGTAACAAATGTAATAAATAAATAAATAAATAAATAAATTTTGTTTCAATATGACAGGCTTTGACTAGAGGTATAGATGTCAGATTTAGGTTAAGTCCACTAAGTACAATTACTGTATTTTTTTTTTAAATATCTGAGTACAATAACTGGCAGCCATTCACAGATATCTCAGAATGAATGTTAAATTCAGTCAGCTGCAGATTGCCATAAAAGGCAGACAGTGGTTCTTATTTTAGAATGAAGACCTGAGGTGATAGTCATAACTGACACTATTGAAGAAAAGAGTTTATTTCACGGCTGATCTCAAATGACGTGGTGTCCTGTGGGCTGACCAGTAAATAGATGCACATCCCACAGAAGTTCAGTCCACACACCTTTAAAAATAAAAGAATCCTAGCAGGTACTGAACAAAAAGGATGTCTTCATCTAATAGGCAATACTCAGAACTGAAATTTTAGCCATTCAGCTCAGGGTACATCTAGATATGAACTATAACAGCTTACATGTCTTGTCTTTGAAAACAATAGTATAATACTTAGTATTATATAACTGTGCTTGGGTTGGCATTTTTTTGTATTATAAAACTGTAATTGTGTTTCAAAATTATATAAAAATTTGTATTTTAAAGCAAAGTTTTAGTCCAAGGACAGCAGACCAAGCTATTCCCAAACAGTTTTGTATTTTTCTGTGGAATTGACTGAAATTAAAAACTGTTTGATATCTCTTTTTTGCCAGAAGCCTCTTTTTCAACTTCATAACAATTGCATCAGAACAAAATGAAGCAGTTTGATTATCTGAGAGTCTAAAGGTTATTCATGTTTTCCTACACAACTTGTAAGAAATTACAGTGGAAACTAAATAATACTGTTCTTTGAGGAATGAACTTTGATAAAATAATAAAGTATCACGCTGAGCAGTAAGCAGTAATATCAAGGATTGCTGCAAACTACCAATTTAATACGTTGTCTCTGATAAGGTTGCTTGTCATGGAGCCAAGATGAATCATGTATTTTATCTGTATCGATGGAAGAAAAGACCAACACTGACCTTTGGATAAGTCTTTGTGCTTTAGTGAGATAAAGTATTCTTGTAGTAATTACTTCACTGATGGCAATATTTGAAATAATTCTAGCTCTGGAACTGTTTCCAAAATTTAAAACTAAGCACAATGGATATTACTATGGAAGGTCTGTAAAACTACGTACCCTAATAAACTAGACAAAGTGAAGTGCTTTTTGCTTGCTGCAAGTCTGACTTACAGAAACAGAAGGGATGAGTACCCATCAAATTTTATGTTGCAATCTCAGTAATGCCTAAAAATGCACTGAATAGTCATGCCAGCAACAACAGCACAATTTCATATCAATACATGAGCAAACTTGTTCATACTTTGGAAAAAAAACATAATTAAAAAATATCATCAGATGTAACCTAGCTTAAATTGTAAAATAGCATGAAAATAAATGATGGTACTATGTTCTATCAGCATATTATGCTTGCAAATGATTTGTAATTTAGCTAGTGTTTCTCTAACTGAATAATGAATATTTGATCTGTTTGAATCAAAGGAGTGAAAGAATAATATTAGCTCTTGTTTTGGACTCAAACGCAAGACCTCCGCCATATCTGGTATCTCTGCTGCTAGACCAACAAGAGCCTCTATACAAATAAGTACTGAGTTTCCCTTAGAGCCTTATCCTTTCAATTAGGATTTTGCATTCTTGCAAGAACATAAAGAGATAACATTTCACAGTACCACATATCTATCTTCACAATACAGTAGTAATTCAGTAGCATTTCATTTGCTGCATTAAACAGTATTGTACATTTTACCAGAAAAGCTGACTATAATTCTACACCAGAATACACTTTTACAATGCTTATCTCTAACATTTGTTCACACATCTGCAATGCATTAGGAGTAGTTATTACTGACAAATGGGATATGCTGAATGCAGCCAATATGCATTAGATTATCAAAAGTCACATGCAACAGCATCTTACAAACTCACTACTCATATCAGCACAACTAACTTTTATATACCATCTCTGAGATCGACATACAGTGAGGAATGACTGGAGAGATGATAAGTCAGCAAGCAAAGGAAAGCAGTATTGCTGGAATTGACTTCATCCCCAAGTCTCGATGAGTACCTACATGAGGTGTATCCTGTTTTTCACAAAATCTCACTAAGGTGACACTGATATATAGACTGTATTTTATATTAGCATATATCAATGGACAGAAGTAGGTTAAAAAAATAAAAAAGACAGCTAGATGCACCTGCTCCTCCTATTTCTCCTTACTTTGGGGACTCATCGATCTATCATGCTGTGATATAACCTGTGTTAGACATTTTACTGTAAAATCCTTCACTTCGCAGGTGTTCCATAACTTCAGCTTCTATTGTTTTTAACTTCTACTTTACTAATCTTCTGTTCTACATTCCTTCTTGTGATAGGAGTGGAAAAATGACAGTGTACAATCCTCAAGACATGGAAACATTCCTACAATGGGGTTAGGCCAGGACCAGGGGGAGGATGCACCCCCCATTGTAGAAGGAAGTAGCTGTTCACAAAATTCACAAAAAGCGATAGGCCAAAAAAGAGCCATAAAGATGATAGAGTGGACTCTTGATGATAAGAAAGAAATTATGTATTGCTACTCTTATGCAAGAAGCCCAGAATTTCCAGACAGAAGATATACAAAAATATTAACATAGAAATTATAGGAAATTGCAGGAAAGAAAAATATTTTCACAAGAAAAAATGTCAGAAGCTTCAAATAAAAATTTGTGTTCATTAATACAACTGATTTATGAAAAACATTATATAGACCAAGAAACCTTTTGGGAAAAGAAGTGATTGAGGAAGTGTGAAAATATAAAGCACAAAATCTGCAGTCTTTTGAAAGGTATAGGTTCATAGGTTCATAGGTAGGTACTAGAATATTGGCCCTAGGGCCTATATAAGCCTAGCCTAAAAGGTACCCTAGCTTTCACCACCCAAGAAAATTATTTTCCTTTACCCCTGTTGAGCAGAGCCATAGAGGTGATCCCCAGGGTGAATTTTCTATTTCCCATCCAATCATCAAGATTTATCTTGAATAGTGCTAATGAAGAGCTTTGTTTGATATAGATAGGTAGTTTGTTCCAGAGTATGGGAAGTCTCTGGGACAAGAAACTATCCCTCCAGCATGTTCTGTTTATTGTGGTGACAAGGTTTAGGTCCCTAGAACATATGAAAAAGAAATATGGACACAGGAAAGAAAGATAGATCTGATATGGTGCAATATTTACCCAAAGGAGAAAGCAAAACTAATCAACACAAAAAAGGCAGACCAAAAGATATTTGCAGAGAAATACAGGCAAAGTTATTCAGATATGGAAACAATTTCACAATAAAAAATAAAATCACAAACAGGGAATGTAGAACAGAAGATTAGTAAAGCAGAAGTTAAGAAATTATGGAATACTTGCAAAGTGAAGGATTTAGTGTAGAAAGTCTAACAAAGGTTATATCACAGTATGATGGAACAGACTCCCCAAAGTAATGAGAAACAGGAGGAACAGAAGACATCTGATAAAGAAATATGGAAATAGGAAAGAAAAAAGAGATTTAATATGGTGCAATATTTATGCAAAGGAAAAAGCAAAACTAATTAATACAAAAAGAATAGTACCAAAGATATTTGAAGAGAAATACAGGCAAAAGCATCCAGACATGGAAAATTTTGCAATACAAAAAAATAAGAAAAAAAAGATGAAAAGTAGAAAAGAATATTAGTAATGGAGAAGTTAAACAAATAGAAACTGAGGTTATGGATTACCTGTGAAGTGAAGGATTTAGTGTAGAAAGTCTAACTCAGATAACATCACAGCAGGATAGAGCAATGGATCCCCAAATTAAGGAGAAACCAGTGGAGCAGGAAACATCTGATCAGTTGCCCTATGAAGTTACTTTGAAGCCTTCCATCGGAAACCAGTACATTCAGTTGGAGTTGCACAACAAGGAAAGGAACAGAAAACCGTGGCACCTCTGACAATGTTAATGTTGAGTGATAGGCCAGTGAGCTCCCACATGAAGGAGCAATAGATGACACAGGATGAAGCTGAAGAGAATGTGGCACAGGAAGATGCTCTGGAACTTTGTACAGAACGCCCACAGGAAATGGAGAACAAAGAATGTGACCTCACTTTAGAAGAAAATGATCTAAGAGAAGAGTTGCTTGATTTAATGGAGATGGGCAGACATATTAAGATCAATGAAAGAAATAGACAACGGAAAGACAATAAAACCCAAAAAGTTTGAAAAAATAAATGAACACAGTAATTAAGACTGTCCATTGAGATTCATATGATATAACAGAAGTAAATAGGATATATTACTGTGCAGCTAAATTAATAACAGATAAAATCTTACCACAAAAACACATGGTAGTAAGGGAAAGGAAGGGGAGCAATTGAATGCCATCATGGAGCTAATGAATAAAGAAAACTATAAAACAATTAAGACAAGAAGTGTCACTGTTAGAAGAGTATAAATGAGGGAACAGGTCAACAAAAATACTCAGAAAGAGAGACATGATAAAAGCAATGTTCAGTATCAGAACAGATCAAGGCTCTATCATGCACTGTCACAAATAATAAACCTAAAATATCATCACCTGCAGAAAAACTTAGAAGATATGCAGATAAATATAAAGTTTATTGATGACCCAAAAAAGTTTTATAGAGAATTGGGGAAACAAGGCAAAAGGAATTGAAACATCAGCAAAAATATGGAAATAGATATATTTTGGAGAAATATCTATGATGATCCTGTGGAACTAATAAAGATGCTAAATGGATAGAAGAAGTAAAAGAAAGAATAAGACATTCACATTTACAGGATACAAAATGTGATGAACTAATGGCCAGAGTGATTAAAACAAAGTTAAGAAAAGTTCCTAAATGGAAAACCCCATGCTCAGATACAATACGTAACTTCTGGCTAAACGTATTAACATGTTTACATGAAAATTTAGCCATGAGTAAGAACTATTTATATGCGCACTCCAGACACCAGTCTGGTTAACAACAGGAAAAACAATACTCCTACTTAAGAGCAAACCTGCAAGCTATCCTAAAAACTATAGATCAACAACTTGCCTTCCAATGATGTATAAACTATACACCGGAATTGATGTAGATAGAGTTTATAGTCTTATAGAAGAAAATATAATCACGGCAATAGAACAAAAGGGTAATAAAAGAAAGTCAAATAGAACAAAGGATCATTTGTTATTAAATAAAGTCATAATGGATAACTCTAAAAAGGGGAAGTATCTAAGTATGTCATGGATAGACTACAGAAAAGCATTTGACAGTATCCCGCATTCATGGTTAAAAGAGTTCTTAGAAATGTATAAAATACACCCTGCACTACTTGATTTTATTACAGCCACCATGAGGCAATGGCAAACCATTTTACAGTTAAGCAATGATAAAGGACAAATTATTATTCCAGGGATAAAAATTCAAAGGGAATATTCCAGGCTGTCTCCCTGTCACTGTTGTTCTTTTGTCTTGCACTTAACCCATTAAGTTGTCTACTTAACAGATTAGGTCATGGCTACAATTTGGCTCCCAGAAAACAACAAAGAGTAAACATTTCTCTTCTTTTTGTAGCTGATTTAAACTTGTATAGTTCATCAGATGAGGAACTGTAAGCACATCTGCAAGTAATGAAAACATTTTCAGATGATATAAAAATGTCATTTGGTCTGTCTTTATAAATGTGCAAAAGCAACTTTTAAAACAGGAAAGCTGCAGCACCAAAAAAACATCAGTTTGGGACAGGAATGTGATGTAAAAGAACTTGAGAAAGAGGGAGTGTATAAATGATTGGGAATGAATGAAGGATCAACAATAAAATATGAATAAATGTGAATAAAAGTAAAAAAATATTTTTGAAGACTTAAATTGATACTGAAAGCAGCATTGACATCTAGGAACAAAGTTCAAGCTATAATCCAATTTGCTCTTCCTGTTCTAGCTTATAGTTTTGGAGTGAATGACTGGCCCCAAAAGGTGTTGGATAGATTAGACAGGAAAACAAGAAGGATGCTTCATGCTCACCAAATGTTGTTTTGTTGTGTCTTTTGGCTTTTCCCGGTTAGGGGTCGCCACAGCGGAACTCCGGTCCGCTAATGATTGGCAGTAGATTTTTACATGCTGAGTTGCCAGCTCTGACACACAACTTTCAACGAAGGTACGCCCATTCACGCATGTCTCCACACAGAAGACACTCTAGCTGAGAATCGAACAGGACAACGTCATACTGTGAGGTGACAATGCTACTGCAGAACCACATGATTTATAAAAATCCGTGCATACCAAGATTATGTATTCCCCATTCTGAAGGAGGTATGGGCCTCCTCCAAACTGATTACATGTATAAATCAGTAATTGCGGGACTGCATACATATCTGCTGATCTTACAAGACCAAAACATTGTGAAAGTTTTAAAAAGCGATCACTTCCCTGCTTAGATTAGCAGAAGCTTATCAGAGTCAAGCAGGAATGGAAATCACATCAGAAGTAGATAAAAATCAGGCAGCAATTTAATGTGCCAAAAAAACAAAAGAAAGAATATAAGGTGAAGGATCAGATGAGAAGTTAAGAAATGTGAAAAATGCATAAATACAGTTGCAAGTATAGAAAACTCTTGGAGCAACCTCATGTTGATCAGGTTGGAATGTAGAAATGGTTAGGAGAGGTGAAATCAAATAATGAAGGTTAATATTGGCAGCCCAAGATAGTGGACTATGTACACACTGGTTTACAAAGTCTGTTGAACATGTCGGAGAAATAGACAAATGTAGGTTTTATAAAACAGAATTGGAAACAGTTGCACATCTTGTTGTTTGTTGTGATGTGCTAATGGCAGAAGGACTGTATACTGAAAGGGATAATAATGTGGCAATACTGTTGCACTGGGGATTGTGCAAAGATTATGGCATTGAAGTAGCTGAAAACATTGTAAACATGAGCCGCAAAGCATTATAAAAATGATGGTTTACATCACATGGGCTCACCTCTTATCAGCAGTTAAAAAATAGAAGGGAGACAACCAGATATAGTAGTCCATGAAAAGAAGACAAAAGTAGCATTGATCATTGAAATTGCTGCACACAGTGATTACAGTGTCTTACATACAGAGAGACACAGGCATAAAATACCAGGATTTGCAGGCAGAAATGAGGCAATGTGGATGAAGGATACCCAGAGAGTTCCAGTAGCAGAAGAAGCAATGGATCTTATAAAAAAGAATTTATAATTGTACATGGGAATGTTACCGATAAATATAACTTCACACAAATTACAGAAGTCATTAATGGGCACATTGTGAGTGCTGTGAAGAGCATTTTTGACTAACATCAAAGATTGAAACAGTACTAATTTCGTGAACTTTAATCATACTTTGACTTAGGAATGGGGTCCATTCCCATCATGGTATTAGAAACCCAAAATACTTGGAGAAAATAAAAAAGGGAAAAGAGAATATTCTGCAAAATGGCAGTCTCAGACATACTATGTGTAAGACTTAATTTTTAACCACTTGGTTTCCACATCTCAGAACTTGAGAATGCCAGTCCTGAGATGTTAAATGTTTATATGCCTAAGTCCCTGATGATAGTAGTAGTTTAGAGGGTGTATATTTTGTATGTTAGAAACTGAACGTAGTTTGTTTAGTAAATTAAATCACTCTAAACTTCTTACCATTCACCTTAGGACCATTACTATTACACCATGACAAAGTAATTTTGTATCAGATGATGAGACTAGAATTGCTCCTGATTTACAGTAAACAGCAAACTGCTGACATGAAACATTAGACTGGACATCAGAATAAGTGATGCCAAAAAGAGGGGCCCAATACTACCCAGCAGGACATTGCTGTTGCCAGTTTACATTTAAAGGAAACACCTGCAAATTTCACTACATGAGTTTGGTCAGCCAATCAATTAACTTTTCAAAAGACAACTAATGGATTTGCATTATGTTTAGTAAGCTTAAAAATCAGAAATTTTACTGAAAGCTCTGGCAAGGTCAAGATAGGCAGGGTGGACAGAGTGACAATTGTACATGGCTTCAGTGAACATTTCAGAGAAGTTTACAAGGTTAAAGATACATGATCCGCCATTAATAAAGACAAATTGGTTTGAGTCAAGGGTCAGGAGGTTACTTATGTCTGCATTACTGAACTTGATACTGATGTAGTTGCTCTATAATTTTATATATAGTAGTGGTGAGACTAACAGGTCTATTACTCCCTGTATCAGTGCCAGGTAGTGAAATCACAGTGACAGTTCTCCAAACATCTGGTTCATAGCCTATGGATATAAAAAGCTTAAGAAGATGCTCAGTCATTCTGTTATTAGCAGTAGTAAACATGCGACCCAGTACATTATTAGGACCCATGGATGTGTTGATTTAGAGCCAATAGAATTTGGCCTGTGGCAATTTTAGGGGAGGCGGAGGATGGGAGAATAACTGAATATGTTGGTGTGGTAAAGTTGGAGTTAAATTTATTGTCTAGGGTATAGGCTTTGTTGGGGGATCCAAGCAGATTCTACAGACAAGCTGAGAACATAGTTGGGTATTACATCTTAGCTTCCTGACCTAACTAACTAACTAAAGGACACATAGTTACCTTTGGTGGAAGTGACTACTCTCGGTTCATACTCAGCTTTGCATGGTCTAAAGGCATATATAAGATTTAGCCAATTTTAAGGCTTTTTTAAGATGGAGAGATTGATATTTAATGTGTGAATGGATTATTTTTTTCTTTGTTAAACAATTTATTGATTCTAGTATTCCACTGTAAGTGCTTGCTCTTAAATGTTCCTACTACATTTAATAGATAGGGACAGACTTCTGAATTAAATTGTTTTGGTGTAAGCAGAAATCAGAGGTGGCAGTCTGGTAATGAGGTCAGTATGTGGAGCCCTACTTCAAAATTTATTTAGGTCATCTATGAGTTTATCAGCATGGTTTTTCATTTGTGAAAATTTCATAAAAACAGTGTTTTTTGCATCAGAGGTGCCACTGATTTTAAAGAAGATAATGGATTTGTGGTCAGATTTAACTAGAAATGGAGAGATACTGGGTGGGTTGCAAAATATTTAATATTTGTGAGACAGTATCAAGGTAACTGTGGCTTGTAGGCTCTCAGGCTGTGTCTGTCCGTGGTGTGTCAGAAAATGATCAGTACTATTAGTGTGCTACCCTGGTAAACAAACATAAAAAAATTCAACAAATAAATAGTGAAAAGGCTCACAACCTGCTCAGGAGAGTTGATACTCACAATGTCTAGGAAGGACTGCTTATACCTCTTCCTAATGGTTTAGGTTTGTCAGTTGATGACTAGTTAGTTGAAGTCACCTAGAAGAGTAGCACAAGGAGTAGCAGTCTTTCTTTAATGTAAGCTGTCTCACCTGGCACAGACATTGTGACATGCCTGTCCATGTCACAGAAATATACCATAGTCTGCCTGCCTGCCCATATTCTGTCATTTTCCATGTACCAGCATCTATTGACTACTAACATAACCCTAAAATAGAGGCTCCCCCCTCATAACTGTTTTAGCAGAGTTCTGTTTATCTGTAGATCTGACTGGGTACTAAGTTATTGTCCTGTGGAGGTGGGAAGCCAGCAATCAGCTCAGCCAGTGCAGGAAAAGTCCTGTCCCCCATATTTCTCTTATTCTAGCATCTTGCATAGACTGGTGACATGGAAATATCCTCATCATTTGTATCATATCCCATGAGATTGTCATGATGATCTCAGTCTCACCTCATGGAAATGTCCTAATGACCTCAGTCTTATCCCATGCTGCTCTCAACAGGGGCAGACTTTCAGCCAACACTTAGAGTCAATGTCCATGAAGGATTTTATGCAACCCTAACCTCTGACCTATATTAGAAGATGCATTGATCATATCTACCATCAAATAGCATGGCCACTATTGATGCACAAACTTTTATTGAAGCTGAGGAGGTAGCCACTAATCTTGTAGCAACAAATAGGACCTAGAGGTGATAACATGTAAAATAGATCCATGCTTGCCTCTTATTCTCAGCTGGTAAATATAGAAATAATCTAACAGTAAGGATTAAAATTATGTTACAATTATATGCAGACACACAATGGCTGTAGTCTCTATATCTGATTAAAGAGCACATTTTTTTCTCATGGCTACTACCTGTGGATCAGTGCATTTATTTAGACCTCTAGTTGACACATCTTTCAGAGAATGGAAGAGCATATGTATCTATGGCATTCTGCAGCCCTTAGAGTCATGTACCCTCTCAGAGCTCCTCCCTATACTGCATCCATCCACATGAAAAGAAAATCAGTTTTCTAAACAATAAGAAGTGTGTGAACACCTACTTAGCTTACCTGGAATAGTTTCTTTACCAGTAACATGGAAAACCTCTTCCAGTATTGTTCATTTATTCGTTAGTTAGTTAGTTAGTTAGTTAGTTAGTTAGTTAGTTAGTTAGTTAGTTAGTTAGTTAGTTAGTTAGTTAGTTTGGTGTTTATTACCAGCAAAGTCTGAGTGCGCAAAGTCTCTTTTAATTGGAAGTCTATGGAGAAAGAGTTCCACATTGCATACATTTGCATGAACTAACAGTAAAACTGTAATGCATGATAACCATGAATATATAACTGAACAGGTGATCACAGTGCTATATAACCTATATAATAGTTATAGCATGTTAAGCTCACACACATCTATAGAACATAGTATATAAAGCACAGTATGGTGACATACATCATTATTTTACAGTGCTTGCATGTAGTCACATAATAATCTTAGCCACAGACAGCAGATTATTCAAATAGTTATTCAGTTGAGACATGTAACAAGGTGATTAAGTAAAAGTGTGAGAATGCTCTGATTTTTTAGTTGACATTTAGGAGCATGAAGAGAGGACTTAATGTGACTGATAAAAGAGCAGAAGTGCTTTATTGATAGGTATGAATTTACTGGAATTTTAAATTACAGACATGGTATGATTTAAAATAAAAATGGGACTTAGGGATGGGGTTGTTACAAGTGCAGCACCATTTTGTTGAAAGATATATCTTCAATGACATTTTCAATTTTTTATGTCAGTTGGGAATGAGTTCCACAGCTGAGCAATGCATACTGAGTATAGACGATCACCATTATGATTTTTACATTTTTGAGAGAGTACTAGATGTTGGTTTAGTAAGTAAAGTTCTCTGCAGGGCATGTACCAGTTTAATAACTGACTGATGGCAGGTCATCTATCTGATGTATAGAGGATGCTGTTGGCAGTCTTAATGAGAATATTGGCTAGTAAGTTAGATAGTGTCAGCCAGTTAAAAGACTGCAGTACCAAACAATTATGAGTTTATTTAATGCGACTACTTGCAATTAATAAGCCTGCTCCACTTTGGCTAGCTGAGAGGAGAGTAGGTTAATGCAAATTAATAAGGCATACAGGAGAGAAGGGAGTAGATGAGTCTGAGCTATAGGGTGGTATTCATACTTCCAACCTTCGCAGATACATAAAAGGAATCTACAAATCACACACCTACACCCATATTTAAATTGCTGAAGTGCAAACAAATTGCACTGCTTTTAGTACTTCTCAACTTTGCGAAGGAACTCCCAGTGCAAATTACCACATCTGAATCAGTGCAAACTGACATGAAATGAGTTTAGTTATATGCAGAAACATCCATATGTATGTAAATTGATGAATGTTTCTGTCTATTTTGGGCCAGCAGCAGTAAGCATGAAGCTGTGGGGATCTTGCAGGCTCTTCCACAAGAATTTGGACTGGCTGTGACTCAACAACACTGAACTGCAGCTTAGCAGACCTTTTTATAGATTTGTACCCACTCCGAAGCTGTACTACTGTTGTGGCTTTTATAAAATTGAAAAGGTGAAAGAATGGACAGTTGGAAAAAGCGGAAAGCACAGAAAAGAGAAAACACAAAAAGGAACACATTAAGATGGCTGCACTAGCGAAAGTGGGAGAAGGAAAGTTGAGGAAAGAATAACAGTAGAGAGTGTGAAAGAGAGGTTTAGAGAAGTTAGGATTATTTTAAGACAAAAACATAAACAACAGACAAGACAGGCAGGAGCACTATTGTTGCTTGAAAGTTAGAGGAGCAGGCAATACATACAAATGGCAGACAGAAATAAAAAGGAGGAAGACATACAGGAGATTGGTAGCAAACTAGTCTAGGAATCAATAAGTATTCCCTCACCCTGATGGACCTTGGTGGGGTGATCCTGATATTGATAGGTTTTGGGTCTGTGTTGAATCTATAGTTAGAGCTGATTAGGACAGCAAGTCTTGCACTCACTGGGGAAGAGATTCATAAGGGCCCCAGTGCCTCTCCATGGCCCTATTTTTTTAAACTGTTATTGAATTATCACTTAAGACACAGACATGTATATATATATATATATATATATATATATATATATATATATATATATATATATATATATATATATGTATATATATGTATATATATATATATATATATATATATATATATATATATATATATATATATAAATGAATGCAAACTATGTTAACATGTTCATAGATTCAAACATTATACATCACATATTCTTTTATACAATTATCATCAATCTAACATAAAATAATTTGATGAATTCCTGCCATCCCTTAAATCTCAAACCTCCTCTAAAACATTATTCTATATTTACTGTCCTCACAGTTTCCATTCTTTTCTAAGTAATTTGACACAGTCCTTTTCTACAGAGCCCACTTTCACTTCTTTTATCTGTATTACAATATTTACTACTTCAAATACAGTTGTTTTAAACATTGATTTCCGTTTTCTACTAATTGTTTTTTGGCAGCCACCAGAATAAAACTTTTCAAGGTCTTACTTTGTCTAGGCAATTAAGATCCTATATCACAACTCAAAAAATATTTCCGTAGTTACACCCATTTGTTCACCAAACATATCTGACAAAGTACTCTGTAGGGAATTTTTAAAGTCTGAGAACAATACTGATACCAGACACGAATCACCAATCTTGCAAGAAGCACTCATAAACAGCAAAAATCGAAGTGTGCAAAAACACAGCTTTATTTTTAGCGCTTTCGTCAGAATATAACAAAGACTTCTTCAGAATACTAGAATCAATGACCACATGTGTTTTAAATACTTTCATTCAATGAGTCGTGATAAAATAATCCAGTTAAAGCCCAACTGATACATTTAAAAACATACAAAATGGAAACCCTCAAAGAAATAAAACAAAAAATATTATGTATTAAAACTTAAACACAACAACAACATATTAAATAACAACAGCAAAAAAAGCTAAAATATATACTCATTGTGCCTAACTGTCCAATGGTGAATAAAAAATGAAACCCTGTATGAACGCAGTTTTTAAAAAACTGACTATAGATAAACCATCATTTAAACCAGTTTTTTTTTTAAACTGTGCTCATACAGGGTTTAGTTTTTTAATCACCATCGGACAGTTAGGCACAATGAGTGTATATTTTAGCTTTTTTTGCTTCTGTTATTTAATATGTTGTTGTTGTGTTTAAGTTTTAATACATAATATTTTTTGTTTTATTTCTTTAAGAGGGTTTCCATTTTGTATGTTTTTAAATGTATCAGTTGGGCTTTTACTGGATTATTTTATCATGACTCATTGAATGAAAGTATTTAAAACACATGTGGTCATTGACTCTAGTATTCTGAAGAAGTCTTTTTTATATTCTGACAAAAGCGCTAAAAATAAAGCTGTGTTTTTGCACACTTCGATTTTTGCTGTTTATGAGTGCTTCTTGCAAGATTGGTGATTCGTGTCTGGTATCAGTATTGTTCTCAGTTTTATTTTGGGTTACTGATTTGTGGAGTCATGAGTGTACGCTGATTTGAGACATGTATACCTTCTTGCACACTATTACTTTGGGGAATGACCCAGTGGAGAACATTGGATTGTTAACCCAAATGAATGAAAGTATTAAAACACATGCGGTCATTGATTCTAGTATTCTGAAGAAGTCTTTGTTATATTCTGACAAAAGCATTAAAAATAAAGCTGGGTTTTGCACACTTCGATTTTTGCTGTTTATGAGTGCTTCTTGTAAGATTGGTGATTCATGCCTGGTATCAGTATTGTTCTCAGTTTTCGTTTGGGTTACTAATTTTTAAAGTCTGCCAACTCATTGCACTCCCAAAATATATGTTCCAAGTTACCTCTTTCTTTCCCCATCACCGCCAACATTTGCCATCTACCCAAGGATACATTCTTTGCAGTCTGCTTAGGGCATAAAAATACCTATTCAAACAACTTCCAAGCAAAAATCCTAAAACTTCTAGACTATATTACATATTTGGGAGCCATACATATCTCTTCTCATTGTTTCCTTGAGAATTGCTTATCCATTCTCTGTTCCCAATGTTTTGTAACATCCTCTGACTCCTATAGTTATCATGTAATATTTTATATGCCCTACTAATTATCCCCTTTTTAACCAGAGCAAGTATTTCACGTAGGATTTCCTTATCCAGTATCCCATTCTTTTTGCCTATACTCAGATATCAGTCTCTGATAGAGAAGGCAGTCTCTAGCCTGCATTTCAAATGTGTTCTTGGCTTTTTCTCACTCTATTACCTTTTTCTTTCTCTCTAGTTATTTGCTCCCCATACCTTGGTTCCTTTTCCAGTTTTCTCCAGTAAATTCCAGTCCTTTCTTGCTGATTCTCTGTTCCCAATTGCAGTCATCCCTATCAGCAGACTCTCTTTTCTCTGTTCTTGTGTTGACTTAGTTTTTGAATACTTTCTGCTATATCATGAATATAATATTCTGCATGTTTGTTGTTATTCTCCTTACGGATCTACATCCAAAATTATAGTTTCTCCTTTTTTCTTGATCTTACCCTCTGTTTCATCATCATCCCTTTCCATGTTGAATTATAACTTTCTGTTTATGTTATGTAAACTAATCTAAAATGTGTAGCTCTAAAATATCCCTTCAAATCAGATAATCCTAAATCACATTGTTCTGTTGGAAGGATCATTTTATCCTACATGACTCTTGTCCTTTTCCCCTCCCAGATAAATTCCTTCAAATTCTTATTAATTACTATCAACAACTTCTCCACTGATTGATAAAAATATGCTTAATCTGTATATAAAACAGAAGGGACTAAAATATTCTCGCTACTTATATCTTGCTATCCATATCTATAAACAAGAACTTGCAGTTTCTCAGTTTTTGTATTATCTTTTGTTTACTCTCTTCAAAAATATCCTTAGCTATCATAACAGAATAATTTTAATCCATGTTATCATGCCCCCATAAATATGGGTATTGCAGAACCAGTGCATGTGTGGGTACATACTTTACAGATATAGCCTAAGTTTTGTCTTCATTAATCTTATATCCTGGAAAGACTTGAAACTGTCTCAGAATGTTCTGTAACACTGAGATGTTCTTTTTTGGCAAGCTTGCTGATCATCTACAAGGTACATCACCAAACAAGAACACACAGGCACATGTGTGGGATGCAAGAGGTTTGCACAACAGAAATAGTCATTGGACAGATATGATATCATCATACAGAGTAATACCATAGAACATTACCCATCCAATAGGTGCACTCAAAAGAAACATAGGTTATTTCCACGCATATATATGCAGACATGCAAAACAGCAATGACAGTGACCACACAACATACCTGAAACATGCATCCATGTTGTTGATACAGCAACATATGTATGTATACATCTATGTGCAGATTCAATCAGATATGGGAAGGCAGGCATGGGAAATACAAGTAAGCATGGCAATTGAAAAAAGAAAACAGATACAAAGAAAGGCAATTAGTTCTGGTGTTAGGCATGTGCAGGACTGTATTAAAATGCCATAAGTGAAACTGGTATGTATACAGAGGTAGGCATACTTATGCATGTGTGAAAGGCAGACAAGGCAGACTGTAAGGAAAAAATCAAGACTATCTGTTCACTAACAAAAATGCACACATTAAAGTCTTACATCACATATTGCATTATTGTTGTCAATATCATCATCAAAACATATGTCAATGTCAGTCGCAATGCATATCCACAAATAAATCCATTCACATACGTCATAAAAATATAAGAAAATCCCATGGCATTAGACATGCCAACAACCACAGGCACATTACTGTGCCAGTGGGCAGCACAGTGTTCATCACTGCCAGAGGGTAAGAATGGCACAACAAGATACAAATTGGATCAGCTGTTGGTGATATGCTAATGCAGTGTAGGGTAGCCATGAAGACAGCTCACACTCTGTTCCTGGCTGCCCCTACCACATCCAGAAACACTCAGCCCATTTTGCTCAACTGAGTAGTTGGATGTGGTGACACTTGCAAGTGTAGTGTGGAATGTAGCATGACTATGATGTGACTGTCTCGACATGCCTGCTAGGCTTACAGTGGAGAGGCTATAAGTGAATGTGTGTGCACTCTGCAATAGAGACACTGATGTCCAATGGTCAAGTGTCAGTCTAATGAGGGGGTTGGCCTCTATGCATTGGAGGTACTCTGCTTAGTACAGTTATGGCAAATAATACCTAGTTAGCACTATGGCACTGTTCTAACACTAAGAAATAAAATGCAATGGCAGCAGAAACATGGCAGGATACTATAAAAATGACAAAGATCAATAAACTAAAGACAAATGAAGTAAGAAACACTTCAGTGGCTTTAATAAACTACAAAGGTAAGCACTTTCTCACCCTGAGTTGTGCTCAAATTTGCTGTACTCTATAAAGTAGGTGGCCAACCATACCTGGTCTGTCTGTAGGTGCATCTTCATGGGCCATGTCTTGTGATGAGATATCTGTAATACACAAAGACATAAAGAAATCAACTTGTGATCATAATCCACTGTCATTACAGGTGACAGAGGGAGAGACAGATATGAATCACTGTAACAGTATATGGAGACACGTAGATGACAAACAGCATTCATGACATCCAGAGGTTCCTGTGTATGGAAGAAAAGCATCATGAATAACATACATCACGTCTGTGCTCAAATTTGCTCTGTCGTATAAACAAGGTAGCCGATAATATTTGATCTGTCTGTAGCTGCATATTCATGTGGTATGACTTGCGATGATGTATCTTTAATATACAATGGCATAAACAAATCAACACATGAGCATATACTACTGTTATGATAAGCAACAGGGGAAGAGACAGCTATGGATCACAATCGTAGTATATAGAGACACTTACATGACAAATGGTGTACGTTCTTCAGATGACCCTATGTATGGAAAAAAGGATCATGCATAACATAGATCACAGTTCTGCTCAAATTTGCTGTATCCTTTAAACAAGGTGTCCAACCATGCCTGGACTGTCTGTAAGTGCATCTTCACATAGCATGTCTTGTGATGATGTACCTGTGACATACAACAGCATAAACAAATCAACATGTGAATATAATCCATGGTTATGACATTTGGCAGAGGCACAGAAAGCTATGGATCACAGTAACAGTATATGGAGGCACTTATGTGACATAGGCTGATGCTGTGCAAATGCTGATAGACCTATACAATTGAGAAAGACAAACATCACACATGTTGCTTGAAGTCTTTGTATGTATTGGGTTGCAAACACAAAATGCTGTGACACATGCCATAAATCCACATCCTGTGTGTGACCATGTTCCCAAGTAATTGTGCTACTGAACAATATATTATGGCAATACATGAATAATTTCCACATTCCATTAAAGATTGAGGTAGTGTATATGTTGCAACACTTTCAAAGTTATGACTTACATGTATGTCACTGGAT
This sequence comes from Protopterus annectens, assembly GCF_019279795.1. Taxonomy (NCBI): domain Eukaryota; kingdom Metazoa; phylum Chordata; order Ceratodontiformes; family Protopteridae; genus Protopterus; species Protopterus annectens. The sequence continues at coordinate 313,481,557 of NC_056730.1, forward strand.
CATCAGCTTCAATACCTCCACTGGGTATGCAACAATCATGACTGGTTGTATAATGTGATGCCACAAAAAACATGATCTCATCTTGTGGAGTTAATGATGGACCACTTTGCATGGCATTCTTTGACCTCTCATACTGGTGTACTCAGCAGCATACAGGGTCATGTCCGAGCAACTTTGACAAAGGCCTCACAGGATCAAATTGTGACCACTGACAGCATTTATTATGTTAGTTAGTTCAGTTCAAATCTTATTCCTTCACATAGTGTTTCCTACCCATCCAGGTAGGCTTCAGCCGTGCTGGTGCAGAGCCTCGATTATAATGTCATTCTCACTTTGAGAAAAATTGTCACCCATAGTTTGCTTTGACAACTGGAAGGCAGTGTTATGCATTTTATGGATCCTGACAATTGAATGATGATGTTACACGCAATTGTCAAGTTACTTGATCTGCTTTCCTTACCGATGCAAGTTATTCAAAATAATCCTTTATCATGTATATTACTGTTATGTATTTACAAACATTTTGGATATGAAAAAAATGCTTAAATATGTAAAACATTTCATAATCCATTATATTATTTGTATAGGTCATATGTGGGATTTGTTCCCATTCTAGAGGGCATCACAACTATAGGACAACCACACAAGCCACCACATACTCATTACTTTACATATTAGCAAAGTATATAGTGAACAGTCAAAAACATCTGCACACTGTCTACATTTCAGATTAACTGTATTAATGGCTGCTGCTATTGTAGTAAGCATCAAAGTGTATCCGTAAACTATGCATGAAACTGACAACTTATGAAATAACTCGGAATTCATCATCCTCAATAAGCATAACACAGACAGTTCAGGTTAATTACAATAAACTATGGATACCTTTTCATTCTGGCTTCATCTATGGTACATGCATTAGTTAGCATCAGACACTTTTAACATACAGCTTATGAAAACCCTCAGAATTCGTAGTTTCCTTAAGCACACCAGACACAGTCAAGGTGAACCAGACTTTACAGCAGATATCATTGTGTGCCATTTTTACGCACTTTTTCACAGGGTCTGTTTGCTTTTAACCAGATAGTCACCTGCATGCTTATTGTTCACCCCTACAAACACCCATTACATCACACCCACTTTGTACTGCAGACTTGTTTCAGCAAACAAAGGACTGTTAGCTTGTGTAATCTGAATTAAAAACATTAAATATAACACAGATATGCAATGACAGTAGTATATTCCCCCACAGAAAGGTTATCAGGTGACAGCTTGCCTTTGAAGCTAGCTGTGAGTCAGCCCTACCTGACAGTGAGTGCACCTATGTGTGCTTTTAAATACCATTTGGTGTCATATGTTATTAATGAGCTCCATTAACATTGAAGGATTTGGAATCCCAGCTGCGCATGGCCATGTAACTTCTTGAAATTCTGCACATTAACCAATAGCTCAGTATAATGAGAAGGTAATTCATCTGACTACCCAATAAGTATTAGTAAATGTAACTTTCTGTGATGTTTCAAATGCCATCCAATAGTCTGATACCATCTTATATGCACCAGTTTCAAACTGTGATTTGGATACATGCAATGGTCACACCATTGCTACTTGCAAACTGAGTGGGACCTCAGCTAGCATTTATCAGAAGACATCTTTCTGGGCAATGTTCCTGTATCAAAAGTGAAAATGTCAACTGTGAGGAGGCTTCGGTGTGTCAACGCACCAAACTGGATGTAGGAGGAGACCACACAGATGCTCACTGTCCATCTTGGACATGCACAGAGGATGTAAGCACACCAGAGGAACTTTGCAATGATAGACATCTGGAGCTGGATTGTGAAAGAGCACTGCCAATGGACTTGGATTTTTCCAGACTGGCATGCAAGTTCATCACTGCTATGACAACCTGTATTGAAGGGACATTGAGCATCTTCGCTGGAGAGTTGCAGAGGTATGAAGCTAGATTGTGGACAACTGTAGTAAGTTTCATAATCCACACCTTAACAC